>NC_034592.1:36480698-36485698 GCF_900095145.1 Mus pahari | reverse complement strand
AGGGGAAGCCAACGGCTATAGGCATAGCAACGTAACCCAACAGCAATTTCAAATACTGAGCCCCTTCAGAGGCAAGCAGAGCCTCCTGCTCTTCTTTCTGCCCCTCTCCCATCAAGGCACCTGCTCCGGTACCATCCTCACGTGCCTGCCTTCTACCCCCACCCCACACCCCCCATCACCCAGATGCATACTGATGTCACAAGTCACTGCCCCTGTGTGTTCTTCCCCTCTCCTCACCTCAGCATCTAGACCTCCCTACGGTGTGTACAGATGAGTCCAAGCATTGGGACAAGAGCTCACCTCCATAGGTACTTGCTAAATATCTGTTCATAGTGGAGCTCAGTCACAAAGGGCAGACACTGCTTTATGATGGAGCTCAATTCTTTTTCAAGTATCTCAGGATTAGGACACTAATAACTGACTTAAGTGTCCCATGGATTAATTCTGTTAAGCAGTTCCACAGATTCCAGTCTGCCACCGAATGCTTAGTCTAAATGCTATACAGGAAAGGGTGTGTACAGATAAGATTTTAGATTAGACAATTCAGTAGATCACAAACAAATCGGGCTTCTGGGAGTGAGCTGCGTCGGCGAGTGACTCACCACAGTCTCCTCCAGTCCCTTGAGGTCCTCCCTTGCTTGCTCCCTTTTGTCATTGAGCAATCTGAGAGACAGAAAGGAATCATGAGCCACTGAGAGAGAGTACTTGAACTGGAGCAGATGCAGTTTGTACCTAAGGCATACGAGCAAGGAAGGCTAGGCAGAGACCAGCCCAAGCCACTGCTGCTTTCAACAGCAGGACCGAGCAGGGGTCTCCAGGGCCCCCACTAGGGCTGGTCCTCGGGACGGGAAGTCAGGGAGGGGTTAAGGCACTCACAAGAGCTTCTCCAGTTTCACTTCTCTCTCCTGGTCCTCTATTTTCAGCTTGTTATAGTCAGAGCTGAGCCTCTCCTGTTCCAGTTGCAGTTTCTGATTCAAACTGAAATTGAGAGGAAAAAGCAATATATCCCAGGTCAGCTTGAACTTCTGAGTCATCCGCCGAAAGCGCTGGTTCTCTTCCAGCCCCATTAGTTCTGGGCAATAAAGGCAACAGTTCGGGAGGATTTTGAGGGATCAGAGAACAACTTCACAGCTTCTTCTCTGCCCGAGTGAAAACTAATTTCTGGGGAGCAAGCTCGGAAGCATGAAATGAAACAAAGGCTTTGCGGGTGTATTTATAGTTTGTTTGTGTGCAAGGGCTCTGCGGGGATATAATGACATTGGAGAAAAGATGATGCTTGAACATAGAGAGGAGGGAGGGAGGGAGGGAGGAAGAAAAAGAATGAGCCCTGCTATACACACTCCGCTGCTGTACATACCCAGAGAACAGCTGTATACTCAGTAACTATTTGGCCATTCAACACCCCCCATACACACACAAGTGTCGGAGGCTATCTTCCATGGACAGCAGCAGCCGACATGGGGGCAGCCCTTGGACTAAGGTTTTGTGGAGACAGAAAGACAGCATCTGGCTGTGCCAGTCAAATTTATGTCAGTTTGACATGAGCTGAAGTCATTTGGGAACAGGACTCTCAGTTGAGGAACTACCGCCACAAGATCTGCCTGAAGGCAAGTCTGCGGTATTTTATTGTTATTATTGATGAATGCTATGGTAGGAACAAGCTCTCAGAAGAGGTGCCATCCCTGGGCTGGTGGTACTGGGTGCTGTAAGAACGCAGGCTGAGCAAGCCATGAGGAACAAGGCAGTAAGCAGCGCCCCTCCATGGCCTCTGCCTTAAGTTCCTATCCTCACTTCCCTGCAGGATGAACTGTAAACTGTTTAACTTGAAATAAATCCTTTCCTCCCCAAGTTGCTTTTGGTCATGGTGTTTTCTCCAGCAACAGACATTCTAAGACAGGAGGGTCTATTCCACTTCTGCCCCACGCCAGTGCTCATAAAGCCATCCGAGAGGCTGAGACCACGAGACTGTGTGAAGGAAGCACACGGAAGCACCAAAAGCCCCAGTCTAGAAAGCTCCCACAGGAACTCATGCACTGACTTATGTTCTCGCCATCTCCCTTTCTTTCCTTCCTTCTCTTTCAGAACAATGTCTTGAGGGAGATTAATCAGAATTGTGTCCAGGAGAAGCTCAAGGTGGGTTGGAATGGGAAGGCGCAGAAGGGGTGGGGACAGGACATGCGGAGGCCTGTCCTTAGGCAGGCTGCACAGAGCCAGCACTCCAGCTAGACTTCCCTCCTCCTCTCCTTCGAGATGCAAATGCTCTTGTAAGCAGCTCACATACTCTGAAAAGATTTGGATCAGTAGCCTGGAGAATTAAACGCTTAGCTCCAGTCTGATTCCTATTTAGCCGTGTGACCTTAAGTAAATAATTCAACCTTGCTTCCTATATCTAATTCTTCATCTATAGAAAGAAGCGGTGGTGATGGTGGGAGGGGTGGTGGAGAGGGTCTTGCCCTAGTGGGGGGGAGGGGCAGTGGGTGAAATTCTATTTCAGTAGACATATCTTCTTTGTAATAGTATGCCTTTCAGGGGGGCTGTTCTGCAAAGGGGTTCAGAGACTGCCAAGAAGATCTACTACGTAAAGAGCATAAAGAACCCCAGAATAAGATCCCCCCCAAAAGCAAACTTTGTAGCCGGGGGACTTGTCCTACAGAAAAGGAAAGGGTGCTGTGGAGCAGGGGGTTCCCCAAGGACTCTTGAGAAGGCAGGATGTGGTCATAAGGCAGCATCCAGAGTTAGGTTGCAATGATGTCATCCTGATAGCAGAGGAAAGGACACATGGCCATCTATCACGCACAGACTCATCCCGGCACAGGTCTTTGAGATGTGCACACAGGTGACCAGGTGGCTACAGGTGCATAATCTGTTGGCCTGAAGAGGCAGCAAAGCCAAACAGCTTCTCTGGAGTGTTTATTAATCCCTGGAGGAGGATAGTCTCGTGGTTTGTGCGCTTGCATGTTTGTTTGTTTGTTTTTTCATACTTTCTTTTATTTTTTCCGGCTCCCAGGTGTGTATCTTCCAAGCAGAGTCACCCTGAACTGGCTAGACGGATATGAAGGGGCACCTGCTGTACCAGAGCACTGTGGGGGGCTGGCCTCCAGATGGGAGAACAGACCTCAGAGGGAGCACCGCCTGGGCAGAAGAACACAGAGTCCAAGCACAGAGATGAGGGCCCCTGGCCGAGAGCCGTGCCCTTTAAGTCTGCCGCCCAAGGCTTGCCTGTGCCCGCCCGTGTCCCGTGAGCCCCGCGGCCAACTCACTCTCGAATCTCATCAATGATTCTCTGCTTCTCCTCAATCTCATCACGAAGTCTGGACAGCTGCTTCTGGTGTGCTTCCCGGTGACTCTCCATCTGCTGCTCCAGAGCTTTCTGCAAGCCAGGCCAGGAGAAATGTGGCGTCAACTAGTCGGCGGCGCTCTGCCCCCCTCAGTGACAAGCCCCGGATCCCTATCTACCTCCCTCAGATGTTAAACCCCCAAATTAAGGGTGATTCTGGCTCAGCCCCTGGCCTTGCTTCATTTGCACAGCCAAGCCCATGGATCTGTCGCAAAACTGAGTGGGCCCCAGAGGCAAACCAGCCCAATGATGCGACAAAGTTTGCCCTTCTAACCCCTCTCATCTGAGGTCCATGGTTTTCCCAGTCAGGCCAGTCAGAACACAGCCTTCTTACTACCTGGGTGACTCCAGACAAGTCACTTAACCCTTTCAGGAGCAGGAAGCACAGAGACAACACTTCTGGTTTCCTGCACAGTCCCATCAGCATCTTGTGACTGCATCAGGCCCAGCTGCACGGAAGGCCCAGCCATGGGTCCTCTCTGCCTGACTGACATGCACAGGACAGATCATTCCAGATGTGCACTCATCAAATACACGCGCACTCACCTTCACCTCCTCGGCATCCTGCAGCCTCGTCAGGTGCTCCTTTTCCTTATCTTGGAAACTGACTTCGTGCATTTTTTCTGTTTCAAACAGTAAAAGTTTTAATAGCAGGGCTCGTACCCTGAAGCAAAAACTCAGAAAACAAAACCATAACAATACAGTGCAAATGCCAAGCAGTGACGGCATGGAGTAGGGGGAGCCTGGCAAACACCCGACATCTCGGGCTAACCTCTCCTGTGGCCTGTGTTAGGACTTGGGACTCCGCGTGGATTACATCCCTGGTGGATTGCATCCCCAGGGAAAGGAAGGGGTTGCCTGGAAGCAGGCAGACCCAGAATCGCTTCCCCCCTGGCCTCTGGGAGCCAGCCCTGAGGGTGCAGATTATAAAGCCCCTGTGAGCTTGAGGGGACATCTGGATTCAAGTCACCAGAAGAATTCCACAAGGAGTTAATTTACCTCCCAGGGGTAGCTGTTGATTTTCTAAGAAGCTGGAGCAGGAAAACAAGCTAAAGATGAAAACGAGGGAAACAAATATACTCTAACACTTTCTGGATTCACCAGGGGGCCCCAGGTGGGCTGGGCTGTGGCACCCCTGTCTCTGTGCACTCACGGGGTTCCCTGAGTATGTGTGCAAGGGCAGCGAGCTGTGCACTGGAAGGAAGGGTGGGGAGCAAATGTCATTTGTCATTTCTCTAGTCTATTTTACTTTATTTCGGGCCTTTTCTGTTTATATTTCTATTCAGTGTCCCCATTGCTGCAAACATATGCAACACGGGAAAATGCTTTTTTCTTTTTGTCCAGTACTAGGTGGCATGCTTTACTCTCAATATCCATCCCTTACCACAAAAATAAAATGTTACAAAGCTATGACAGGGCTCTTTCTTCTTAATTTGCCTTTAGACCTGATGCAGCATGTATTTATCCAGCAAATAGCTTTATATGAAAATAAAATAAATGAAATAATAACATCATCAATCCTACAACTCATCAGAGTGATTTTATTTAAATATTTATTTCTAAGAATACAAGGATCCATTTATCTTTAGTAACTGCAATAAAGATTTTATCCCTAACACTGTGTCATAACCATGGCCACACACACACACACACACACACACAC
>NC_034592.1:36423868-36480583 GCF_900095145.1 Mus pahari | reverse complement strand
CGCACACACATACACGCACACACACGCTCACACATGCACACACACGTGCACGCACACGCACACACACACGCGCACACGTGCGCACACACATGCACGCACACACGCTCACACATGCACACACACGTGCACACACACACACACACACACACACACACGCATGCGCTGTCTGGGACATGAAGACTGATACCCTATTAAAGTCTACTGAACTTTTAGATACCTTAGGCAGTTTCCTTTTCTCCTCTTCTCTGCATTCTTGTTCATGCTTTTCTGATCTAAAGCTTTGTGATGAGGGACTGGGAAAATGGCTCAGTATTTAAGAGCACTAGATGTTCTTCCAGGGGACAGAGTTTAGGTCTCAACATCTATACCAAGTGGCTCTCAAATGCCAATAAAGCCACCTACAGGGCACTGAACAACCTCCTCTGGCTTCCTCGGGCACCTACACACACTTCACCATCAGCATCAGCATCATCATCATCTTTAAAAATATAAAATCATGCTGGCATGGTGGCGCACACCTTTAATCCCAGTACTCGGGAGGCAGAGGCAGGCGGATTTCTGAGTTCGAGTATATATATACACACACACACACACACACACTATAGGAATATAGTATATTAGGAAGGGCACAACCCATAGGGTTTGCCGTAAGACAGAATTTGCCATCATTTCAGAATCACCCCTGGGACACAGCAGAGTGACCGGTCCAGAGAAGACTGCAGTGAGGCCCCTCAGTAATACTGATTTAGGCACAATCACTAACTAGACTGCTCCAAGGCAATCAGAACAGAAATAAGTGGCACCAGAGACATATGTGACAAGCCTAAGGGACAAGCTTTGCAGAGCAAGAGGCCAGCGGGGTAGAAGGAGAGGATGCTGGCCAGTCAGCTGGCTGGACAGAGGGAGGCTGGGACGCAGCAGACACACAGTGGGATAACATGGGTTTCTTTCCGTTAAGCTGTAATTCCCAGAAATGCTGGGAATTACATCAGAAACGCTGGGAATTACATCAGACCTCAGCCAGCTTGAGACCGGCTCAGGTCAAGTGTCTGACGCCGGCAAAGGAGTCAGTATTTACCCTGGGCCCGGAGCTTGGCCAGTTCCTCGCTGAGGGAGTCCTGGGACTCTTCCAGCTGCCGCCTCTTCTGTTCCATGTTCTGCATGTAGTCTGTCAGCGATTTGATCTTGGCTTCATGCTTTGAAGAAGAAGACAGATCAGAAGGAAAGGTGAGGACCTAGCGTCTGACGGCCTCGGCTCGTCCGGAGCTGTCCAACTGGAAAAGACAAGTTAGAGACCTCCCCAAGGAAGGGCTCAACATTTCGTCCTTTGCCTGGGACTCAGAACTGAGGACCAAGGGAGTTCTCTGTTTCTCCCGTGTACTCTGCAGCTCGCTGCCAGATGCTGCATGGCCATGTCCTTGTGCTCTCCCACTTCACCTGGAGACCAGAGCCTGCCCTGCTTTCCTTCCTTGGGAAAAAAGCTACCGAGCTAATGGTATAGCTCGGTATTAGAGCACCTGCCTAGTGTGAGCAATGACCTGGACTCAAAGGGAGCACCACGGGGAGGAGGAGGAGGAGGAGGAGGAGGGGAAACATCAGGACTGAAGGCCTCTCTCTTTGGACACATACCTATAGATTCAAACAGCACATCTGCTCTTCTTCTGACCCTCAGAGACAGAGCAACTCTGGTCATTAGAGACTTTGCACCTTAAGGTTTCCTCTCTCTGAAGAGATTCCTCTCTGCCTGTACCCTCCCTCCACACACACAACACACACACACACACACACACGATGCCCTGGGTGACTTCTTACCAGGTTTTGTCATTTTCTCGCAGCCCCTGGCTTCTGTTTAACATCACTGGATTTTTGCTCATGACAGTACAGAGTAGATACTTAAGAAACACCAGTGGCATGAGCCAATAAATGGGTGGGAGCTCAGGGGCTGAACAGGCATCATGGTGACTTCTAGACAGATGGAATACACAGATTGCTCCCCCCAGTAGATCTGGGGACTCAGGTCCGGGCAGGACGACCCAGCAGAATGAATCCCAATGATATAACTTCTCCTTGGCCACTCAGTTGGAAGAGCTTTGGAAGGGATACGATATGAACAAAGAAGGGAGAATTTCAGTGAGGAATATCTTAGTTTTCATAAACCACACCAGAAAAGGAAGAGGCAAGGTTTCTGACAGAAGCAAAGGCTGAGTCAATGGCTTTCTGTGCTGTGGCAGAGCAGGGAGTGCACTGGCTGCTAACCCAGGAAGGCTCTCCCAACTTCCAAATCATCCTAGCTCTCATACACCAGTCAGTGTCGTCCCCCCCCCCCCCCGCAACCCGAGGCCAGGGACCCCACACTTGAGAGTGAGTATTGCTCCCCCCTCCCTGGCTGCACTCGCTCCAGTGAGCAGCATTCGCCTGCATCTAGGGAGTACTCTGAGCACTGCAGACTGAGTCATGCCCTTGTCTACGGACTCTGCAAGCTGTACCGTCTCCTCCTCGCTCACCCACACAGGGCACAGCTAACCTGACCCGAGTAGTCATGTCAGGGTACGGTGTGCAGGCGGGATTTGGGCGTGGAGCTGCTCTGTCCAGCTAGGCAGAGAAAGGGCTGGGCTGTCGGCAATGGATGTTCTGCCTGTGACTGACTTCAGCCCCCAACTCTTGGGAGTAGGAACAGCCCCCCACGCTCTCGCCATCATCTCACAGGTGACCTAGAGACTAGAGTTGCACTGTACTTCCCTCTCATGTTTGCCTTTTCCTCTTAATTTTTATAAATTATAATCATGTCTTGCTGCAAATTAAGAAAAGAGTTCTTGTTGCTAATGACAATATAGTTATAAAAAAAAAATACCATCTTACAAATTAAGAGGGGTGTATGTGTGTGCCTGTATACACTCTGTTTTTTGGGCTCAATACAGGTGTGCCACATGTAAGGTAAAATTCTGTTTTGCCTTATTTTATATAATTACACTTTCCAAATGCCCAATTATTATGGATTTTTGTAAGTACTATGTAATATTGTTCCACATAACTTCATCATTTGTCTATTAACAGGTGTTTGGGTAATATATTATACAATAATATCAAATAATAGTACATCCAATAGTTTCCATATAAGCTTTTAAGATTTTAATCAGAAAATTATAATGCCATATGACATTTAAAAATGTCATCTCCATTACCAATGAAAAATAGTATATATAAAATTACTGGACCAAATGACACTTACGGGTTAGGGAAATGTACAAAGAGTCGCCTTCTGCACAAACATAATGTCCTACATCTGAATCTCCAGAAGCCATATAAAAGCTTGACAGTGGTGGCATCTGCCTACAGCCCCGGTACTGAGGATGGACACAGACAGGTGGGTCGCAGAGGTTGGCCAGTCAGTCTAGCCAAGACATAAGCACTAGACTCATCATCATGAACATGTGGAGCGGACAGGACTAACAGTAGAGGAAGGTACCCAAAGCCAGCCCGTGGTCTCCACGTGTGCACATACATGTGACACGCCTGTACTGAGCTCACGATACAGAACACCAAATATCTATTTTTTTTCCTGGTTTTATATTTTACCAGTGTTTTCAAAAGGATTGCTAAATTATATCTCATCATGTTTATCAACTTTCTACCTCACACCAGCACTCAATAGCCCTTTAAATAATATTTTACTTAATATAGAATCCATTTTAGACAATTAAGTTGGAGCACTTTCTGTTACTGCATAATACGTTTAAAGCCATAGCACAAGCTGATGCTCTGCCTCTTGGTACTGTTAGACATGCCAGTCCACACTGGTACCCATTTCCCCAAATGACTCTGCTAGGAGGTGGTGAACAGCACACAATGGTATCATCTCGGAAATCTCAAACCCAAATATAAGCTTACACGCCCGTGTAGCCCAGAACTGTCCCATGATCCTCTGAGCTACCTTCCTGAGATAGAAACGCCATTCCAATGGGGTAAAGAGCTGGCTTGCTAACTCATCAAGGAAACATGCCCTGGGCTTGAGAAACCCAGACTTCACCATCGTGTATTTGGACAAAGTATTTAATCACAGTCATACCTTTATTTGAAAAATAAATAAATAAAATCTTCCTACAAAACTTTTTAAAGATCATGCAAGAAAATGCACATGGAATGGTTATGTTGTGTGTACATGTGAAAAACAGTGCATCAGCGGCTGCCACCACCCATACATCTTATACTGTCCCAGTGTAGGGATTTTCAGATGTAGGAATGCTTCCCGAGCTAATAGGAGACTTAAAGATACATCATATACGCTCAACTACAAAGTCACCCATGAGTGGGCAGAGAAACAGAGATACTTTGAAGACAGAGAAGCGCTGAGAAAAGAGTTCAAGGCTAATCTTAGACTACAAGCAGCATCAGACCAACCCACTACAGGAGGAGGATGAGTTCAAGGATAACCTGAGCTACAAAGTAGAATCTTTGTTTCAAAAACACAAGAGGTGTGTGGGCTATCTTAAAGCCCACTCATATAAGGCTGAGTGCAGTGGCTCTCCCTAGTACACACTATTAACTCTGAGAAGGGCACAGGGCGGGGGGGGGGGGGGGCAGACCTCAATAGAAGCTCGTGAACGGGGCTGAATGGATAGCCTACCTGTGAGATAAGCAACTGGCAAGCTGCCAGCTCACGCTCACTGGCGTTCATCTTCCTGTTGGAGTCCAACTGGGCGCTCTCCAGCTGCTTGCTGCGGTTCACGAGAGACTTGACCTCCGACTTCATCTTGCTAATGTACAGGCGTGCCATGGTGAACTCCTCCTCGATGACCCCGTTCACATCTGCCAGCTGAGCACAGAAGGACACATCAGAAGTTTGTGAACCCTGACCATGGGTCCCTGAGACAGCCCTGGCTTTTGGGCAAACATTGTAGCCACAGGGGAAGTAAAAAACCGTACATATCGAAGTCACCATCACATCCTCAGAGACTGCACACAAGAAAGCTCCCATCAAAACCCACATCAAACATGCTCCTCTGTTAACCATACACTTTTGTATGACCCATTTGGGGATAGAAAGGATGACATGAGAAGAAAAACTATTGAAGAATGTATAAAGGAGAACACTCCTCAGAAGCCTGACCCTGCATGTCTACAACGGTGACCTAATGTCCTTAAGTGGGGCACTTCATAATCTCTCCTGTAGAGAAGAAGTTCCACCCAGCACTTCGATTCTCTTCTCCACACTTTCCCGATGTCTACGCGCAATGGCTGAGCTATAAAAGACATTCGCCACACTCTTCAAACAGAACCTCTAATGCCGGAGAACGCACCAGTCACCCAGTGCCTCCTCATGTGAAGATTTCCATGCCTAGCCATCAGCTGCTACCAATCTTTCTTTTGCCTTTTTGGAGCTGCCCTTCCAAGTAGACAGTCACCGACTTATTAAGATATCTAAGAATAAGCCTAAGTTTACATTGACAAGAGATGGTTCTGACAGAATTCCTAAATGAGGTATAACTGGTTTCTAACTTTCAGGACTCCACTGGAAACCAAAAATGGAGACAAGGTATTGGGTTAGACCCCATCCGCTGAGATGCATGGTGCACAAGCTGAGCCAGGCAGAAAAGTAGCTTTGTGTGCACTATATTTAACCACTAGAGGGCAGCCTTGCACCGTAGGAAGACTATGTCCCAGCCGACTCCAGCCCAGGAACGCCAGCAATTTCTGATGTCCTCCCTCCAGCCCCCTCTTCAAATGTTATCAATGCTGTCATTAAGTCACATATTTTTCTGTGTAAACATTTGAGACATGAGAGAAAATGGTATTGGGTATGAGCCCTGAATATTGGTAGCAAACATGAAGTATACAGTTCGGCGTGCCTGTATCGTGGTTTTTAGCCTTATAAGAATTCAATAATACCTAACAATGACGGCGGCACAATACTCAGTGAACAGCAGGAAAGGCTACAATTATCAGCTGTGACTCCCCATCACGGAGGTCCTTGCTAAACCTAAGTCGGATTTGTGACTGCGAGATTTGCCTCCCGATACTGCTCCCCGTTCCATCCCTCCCATAATGCAACAGCACAGGTACACTGGCAGCCTTTGACATTGGTCCAGCATGGAAGGAGACTCCCCGAGAATACCGTGATCTATAAGTGAGAGTCATCAATGAAATTAACTAGGGCATCTAGTGTCTGTAACCTAAAAATAATCCCAAAGCATGCGATTAAGTATTTAAAAATACTCCCATCATATTTGTGACTTCCGGCAGGAAGGACCTTTAATGGCAAAGCACAGACACACTTTGATTTCACTAATGTGTTCCTCAGCTCTGTGTAAGAACTTACCATAAAAATACCTTTTCTTATTGTTATCAGCAGGAGGTGCCAACGTCCCACAAATCAGCTCTACGTGGTCCTGCGAGCCTTTAATCAGCCCCACGTCAGAACCGCACTGCTCAACAGCAACATGTGGCTCTAAACACCCACTGCCAAGCAGACCAGCCACGCTGGGACTTAATAGCTTAACCTGGCAGGGCCTGAAACTGCTGCCCTGTGGCTGCCCTATGGCTACCTCGATTGGGAATTTCTGGTACATAGTCCCCTCTCCTGGATAAAAGTAGTCTGTGATGCAGCACACTGGATGTAAATGAATAGAGACTTGACAGCTGGTGCTACAGCAGTGATCTTGCTACGTGAGGCAAAAGCGTAAAGATATGAAAATGAAAGTGGCTAAGGACGGGCAGAGAGGAAACACAACGGCCGGGTCCTCTGGATTGTGGAGCCACTGCAATGAAACAAAATTGGGTTCTCTAACTTCAATAAGCCACGAGTCATCTTGTTAAAACACAGAGTCCGACTCAAGATGTCTGAGGTCAGCCTGGGGTCTAAATTGCTAATTAGGCCCAGGTGATGCAGATGACCCTGAGTAACAAGGCCCAGCCTCCTCCTATTGCACATAATTAAGTGTGGTTTACTCTTTCAGCCACTGCTAGCTGCCTATGACTTTCAGCTGGAAGCTTTCTCAATTCATACTGCTTGGCTGGAGAAATCTCACTGCACTGGGTTCTTAAGTGGTGGGGCTGGGGGGTGGGGAGGGGACTGAGACCTGGCCTGACCTCCCAGCTGAGCCTCAGTGTGAGAGCATTGCAAGTAAGGCTAAAGAAAAAAAACCAAGTCACACAAAACCAACCAGGTCACACAAAACCAACCAGGACTGGAAGATGCTCCCCAGATGTGAAAGGCAAACTGTTCCTCTCCTCCATCCCCTCCCCCAGCCCCTGCTTCATGCACCAGCTCTCCTTTTCCTGCTGGCAAGTATTTCCCAGCATGCCCCACGTGCAGAGCCCAGCCCTGAGCCTCAGGTGCTGCAGAGCTTGACTCAGATCCCACCAGTCAGGGTAGGAACAGAGAACAGAAATCTGGCTCACAGTCTTCACGTCGTTGGTGCCAATAATTCCACCTATCTCGCCCAGGTCCTTGAGGAGCAGGTTCAGGATCTCCGTGGCCCTCTTCTTCTGGTGGTTACTAAGCTCTTGCAGCTGACTCAGCTCTCGCTGGGTGGTTGTCAGTGTCGTCTGGAAGACAAAGCCAGCCACAAGTTACCAAGGTGGCCCACGAATTTCCACCTGCGACCTCCAGAGCTCAACAGCCCATGCCAGCCCCAACGCTTTAATCACTCCTCTGATCACAGTGGAACAGAACTCTGAAGGCTGACTGCTGCTGATTAGCACTTGGTTCTCACACTGTAACTTAATTCAGAGCTGTTATCTTGTAAAACCAGATATGTATTATTACTAAATATGTATTATTATTATTGTAATTATTGGTAATATTGATGCTAGCAAAGTAAGTCACTGGAAATGAATTCAGGGCCCAGAGCATGGCTCACTGGGTCAAGGTAAGAACTGATTCCAGCAAACTGTCCTCTGACCTCCACCCATGCACCATGGTGCATGAACATAAAAGTAAATAAAATGTAGTAAGGCCTTTTAAATAAATAAAAGGCTGGAGAGAGGGCTCCGTCTGTAAGGTGCTTGCGGCACAAGCATGAGGAACTAGGTTTGACTCCTGGAAACTATATCTGGGTCTGGAGGTGCACCCTTGTTATCCCAGGACTGGAAGGATTCCTGTGGCCCACTGGACAACTATCTACCATACTCAGTGAGTCCCAGAACAGTGAGACTGTCTCAAAAAAAAAAAAAAAAAAAAAAAGACACTTTAAAGGATGCTGAGGGCTGACTTGGTCTCTACCTGTACACACTGGCACAAAAAGAGGCCCTACGCTTATAGGATTTAACTACATTTTCTAACTCACCAAAGGTTGTTTCTTCCCCCTTGTTCTGTTTCAAGTTCCCCAGCTCCACGCTCAGACAAAAATCCTTTCCCTGGGTCACATCCAAATACCCTGAGTAATGGGTCTGGAATCAATAGCCCAGACAAACATTAATGAGGATAGGTAACAACTTAGAACGTCTTCTAATCCTCAGGGAAGCCAAATTAAATAAATGCAATTCCTCAAAATTACTCAGGTCCCATAGCAGAGCTTCTTCATGGCCGCAAAAGCTCGATTTTCTCACCAAACTTCACCAAATTAACCTCTTTTCTATCTATCCCCCACCCCCACCCCGGCCCCATTTGTTAGCAGGGAAAGCAATGTCTTCTTCATTCGCAGCAGTGGAATAGTTCCTCTCCCAGCATCTTGGTACTAACTCAGCCTGTGCTGCAGAAGGAACTCCTCTGCTCCCGGGGCCTTGCAAGTTAATTCAAAGGCACTTGCAGTGAGTCGCTACCACTTACTAAAAATAGTGTATTAAAGCAGCCTGCTAATGGTTGTTCTGACACAAAACGAGAAGCGTACTATAGAAAATCTTGCCTTGCTTTCAGATGCACAACACAGAAGGACGAGCTGTAAGAACCCAGGGGGACACTAAGCAGAGGCGGAGTGGCGGTCCTCTCTCAGTGAGTCTGCAGGGACTCAGTCCATCAGCACTGCCAACCGTATCTAATGCCACAGACACAGCAGCCCTGTCTCCTGGAAACCATTGGGAAGGTCTTTCTTCCTCCGTGCAGGAGGATGTGGGAGTAAATAGCACTTCCTGTCTGTCCACTCCACCGCCAGCAGCCAGCGCTTTCCTCCCAACCTGCTCTGAGTGCCCTGGACTGATGTTTCCATAAGGCAGTATGGCACAGTCCAGGACACCAGGCCCTTCAGGCAGAGGCACCAAGGACACCAGGCTACAGTCACTCAACTTCTCTGTGAGCCACATCTCCAGGCAGCAAAGGGCATGGCATCCGCCACATCCCCAAATGCTCTCCGGCCACAGCAGACTGCCTGTCACTAGCTCACCAAGCAAAACCCACAGCATCTGTCTCTCAGGGGGGAACCAGAAATACAGCGATCTCCCGGCTGGAAGCACGTTAACAGGGCCAGCTTACCTCTGTCCTCCCGACTAGGACAAGAGGCTGGGAAGGCAAGGAGTGACATGACATCATTGCAGGATGTAAACAGTGGACTGCTGAACTCCTGTGCGTCCCCGCCTCTGCCCTTTAGACACAACGCTTTCAATGCTATTCAGTGACCACACACAGAGGTCCCTGTTAAGTGTTTTACGTAAAGCATCACTAATACACATGCCACTGGAGAAGCACATTATTGTCATTTTGAGAAATAAAGCAATGACTACTCAGGACTTTTGAACATCTTGCCTGAGGCCAAAAGAGCCATAAAGTCAAACTTCTCACTAAGCTTTTTCTGGATCTAACATCTGCACTTAACCCTTCCCAGAAAGCATTCTTGCTGATGTCATCAGCTTCCTGGGTGTAAAACAGCTGTGCTGGGCAGTCTGTGGTGAAGGGACTGCTGGAGAGGCCTCAGGGAGCAAACCACGTCTTACAAAGATGAGCACTCAGCCAACTGCCTTCCCATCTAAGTCTGTCAACAGAGAAGCCCCCTTTAACACCATTGCTCCAACCGTTTTCTGGGCCAGCTCATCAGTCAGTTGCTCGTTGGCCCTGGTCTTGTCCTCCACTTCCTGTGACTTCTGGTCGTAATTGACAGCCAGCTCCTCCAGGGCCTGGAGGACTTCTTTCACTTCGTCTTTAGCTGCCTCGTTTTCAATCTGGAGGCGCGTCAGCTCCTCCTGGATCTTCTCATAGTCCCTTCTCGTGGAAGCTAGAAGCTGGGGCAAGGAGAAGGCCAGGTGAGTGCACTAATTATATGTCAACGACCTGCGCTCTACGTGCTCAAAGCAAACTTAAAACCAGATCCAGGAGAACAAGTTGGGAGCAGCCAGGCTGTGGAGAACTCTCACTGTGTGCTACAGATGCTAAACACATTTTCAAATGTTATTTCAAAAATCTTTTCTCTTTTTTTCCTTTTAAGAATTTTATGCTAAGTCAGACTGAGACATACACACACACACACACACACACACACACACACACTCCAGGGCACTACAGCTGGTTGGCTTTTTCATTTTAAACAAAAGATGGAAGAACTGTTTTTAATGAGTACACTGGCAGAGCCTTTGAAAACAGTGCCACAATTTCATATTGTATTTAAGTTGATTTCAAAATCACCCAAACAGTACTTGAAATGAAGATACTTTTCTTTAATGTATATCAGAATTGTGTAGAAGAATATACCCTAAAATCTATATATATGGTAAAATGAGTTCCTGGGTTTGTGGATGTTTCCAGGAGCTGTTACCATTGCTATTTTCTATTTCCTTAATGGACGTTTATCGCTCTGCAAGGAAAAAATGTTCAAGTTTGAATGGTAACAAAAGGAATTGATCCAAGGCAGCCGAACCACTCTTGGAGATGCAGAGAACATGTGGAAGCAGACAAGAGAAAACATCAAGCTAAGGTAGGAACCTATTAAATAGGGTTCACATGACTCCAAAGACACAACCCGCCTCCCTGAAGAATCACAATCATTACATGGGAAAGACGATGGGAAGCAGAGAGGAAGGAAATGGTCACAGTGCTTCCTGGGTGTGGGGGACGGAGACTGGGACATCGATCTCTGCCACCTGCCAGCACCGTATGAGCCAATCGACAGCACTTTAGCAAGGAAGCCTCTTAAAGCACAAAAGAAAACAATACTTCGTGGTCTCAGCAAGAGAACCTGTCTCTGGTAGATCGGCTGGCTGTGCTTGGCTTGGGTTCCTGTTTGTAAAATCCATGGCAGAACAGTGCAATAAAGACATTTACGGTAGAACTGAATGCCGGCGGGCGGGTGGGTGGGGTGGGGGGGGGCAGCCTGAAACCAGGTGGCCTCCTTTTTAGTGTACCAACTACACAGGAGCAGCACTGCGGCCCCAGCTGGCTTTCCTCTTTGATGGTCTACTTTTGATTTTGTTTGTGTTTCCCCTGTAGGACAGAGCAGGGGGACACAGTCTATGCTAAAAGACACACCAGCCTTTTGCAACCGCCAGGTTACAGAACCAACCTAGGTGCCCATCAACAGACAACTAGGTAGAGAAAATGTGTTGGACAGAGACTGGATGAATGGATGACGGGCAAATCAACAAGCAGGTAAATAAATGATGGGTAGGTAGACGACAGACAGATGATTAATAGAAGGAAGTTTTATTTAGGAGTAAAGAAATAGGAGATCATGTCATTTGTAGGAAAGGATCTGAGACATCATCATGTTAAGCCAGACTCAGGGAAGACAAATGTCACGTCCTTTCTGTTCTATATGGACACTCGAAGGCTCGGGAAAGGAAGCAGAGAAGCAGGAGAGGCCGGCGAGACAGGAGAGGCTAACGGGGTGAATATGATTAACTATACTCGGATGCGAAAACCATCCTGTTTATGCGGCAGTTTGTAGAGGTCAAGTAGCCTAAAATAACAACGGTATGCTGCTACGCAGAGACTGAGCAGGACCCACCCTCACCGGGAGAGAGGTGTCTGCCTGCCCCCATGGACTAAGTGCAGCACAGAGCAACTCCTGAAGACTCAGAGTACCACAGAGTCAGGAGCTTGCTGTCTACACAGAGCCACAACCAACCTTTAGCGAGCACCGAGAGGAGGGTGACCGAGAAATCTCCACGTGCTTTAAGGGTTTGAAAAAGGTTATTTGTAAATTGTATTTCTAGGATTAATATTATCAACGAAAATTGGGGAAAAAAAAACAAACAAAACCCTCTGTGTAAGGGAATTCATTGTGTCTGTTACCTCATCCTGGTCCAACATCTGCTGCTTCAGCTTCTCAGCCAGCTGGCTCTGCTGGTTAATTTCATCATCCTGAAATGAAGCATCATGTTGAATTTTTGGTTAGTTGTGTCGGTTTTGATGTCCTGGTTTCCCTTCCAGAATCAGACACGAAAAGGCCAGTCCCGAGCTCACTCATTAGATGGGGAAAGTGCAGCAGGGGCCACTCCAGGAGCTTGTTAATCTGTGTATTTCGTCACGTAGAGTTCTTTCTAGGAAAGGTAATATCTACCTGGAGAACCCAAATCTTACCTATCCAGAAACCACGGGTCTTATACTTGGGGACCGAAAGGGACTCCACAGACATCCTTCCCCAAATAAAGATGTAAATAGTCAAGCCCATCTGTGACCAGGAATGTTGCCAAGTGATGCGAAGAAAGGTCCACGACACCATGCCCATTTACTTAGAGTAGAAAAACTAGTGGTTCCGTGGAGTTTGCTCCAATAGACAGCCCTCTTGACCGGCAACCAGTAGTCTTACCAATTGAAAAGCAAAACAAGCAAAGCAGCCCTGGGCCTGCGGGGTGAGCACACGGGAAAACAACAGCTCTCTTCACCGCCACTAGGTGGTGCTGTTGAGAAAGCAAGCGTGCTCTGCTGCCTCTCTCCCCACCAGCAAGCCTCCTCCAGTGAAGGACAGGCAGGCGGGCAGGCAGCAGGCTTGAGGCAGAACCACTAGGGAAGAACGTGGCCTTTCCTGCTCGGTTTTCATGATGTCAAATGAAATTTTAAGCACATTCTGTGAAAAAAAAAAAAAATGACAATGTGGCTCCAGGCTCACGTCTCCTTCCATTATAAATTCCTATTGGAATGCCCGTCTCAGGTGGCACCCCCAAGCAGTCAAATACAGCTCGGTGTATTACATTGTCTTTGTGCCAGGTCCTGCCTCGGTGTTCTCCTCATTGAAGGACCCCTCTCCTGCACTTTGGATCTGTTTCAGAGGTGAGATGAGACGGGTGAGTGGCAGAGCCTGGTCACAGAACCTGTTTGCCACAGACATCTGCACCAGGTATGGTGGAGTCTATGCCAGCACTGGCACGGGATTAAGCGGATGGTGTAGCTGGTACTCTCCAAAGAGCAGCAGTCTGTAGGGAAGGCTCTGCACGCCCTCATCCTGGGTCTCTGGTCTTTCCTACATACTTGGTCTCACCAGTATACTCAGAAAGCTTGTTTGCACTGAACTTTATACACCAATGTTTCTTCAATGGCTGTGTAAAATATCGATTATTTTCCTCCTTGCCAAATGCTTCTGGCAAAAAGAATCAGAGAAATTACAGCACAGCAAAACTGCCAAGAACTGGTGCTTGCACAGCTAACCCGCTATTTTGTAGGCCATGTTTCTCTTCAGCTTCATACAGTTAGCATGTCAGTCACAGTTTTATATTTCTGCTCCCCGGCACAAGAAGAGTAAACAGCTTAAAATAAAAGACCCCAAAAGTTCCACTTCATCTCTTCCCCAAGGCAAAGAAAGCAAAACAACCCAAAATCCACGACTGTCCCCAAGGGACGGACAGAACTAAAAGGGTGATGTGACTTGAGCTTGCACACTGCACTCTTGGCAAAGCCTGAAGATGTAGTCTTCTTCCCTGACAGGTGACAAGCTAAGATGTGATGGAAAACCATCCAGAAAGTTAAAACAGAGCTCTCTGAGAAAGCAAATCAATGCCAGAGACAAGCCTTCCAAGTAGGTTTGCCCTTCACGAGGGCAACTTTCTAAGGAATTAGTGCTGTCTATCTGATGTCACTGTAATTTCCTAAGCCTTTCTGAATGAGGTGTGCTTGGTGTACTTTCTGCATGTCAAGTGTATCTCTTAGGACATATTTAAGCACGCTCACCCTGATATAAAAGATTTCAAGGCATTTTCCAGAAATTAGTTTTGTAGAGTTTTCCTAAAAGTGAAATGATACAGCCACCTCAGTTGTCAAAAATGTCACTAACTCTGGATATGTTTTTTTTAATTGCTCAAGTCAGACACACGTATGTATTCAGGAAAAAGGAATGCAGACTTAGATGTTTAAATTTAGAGTTCTAGATGTATTCTATAAAAGAATGGGATTTTGCTTAGTTAATATTTGCCAGAGTAATCTAATTAATGGATTTCCTCAGTCTTGTCCAGGTCTTCCTACGCTTGATATGTTTTTTGATAAACAGTCATTAGTACGGTATGTAATCAACTTACAGTTCTTGAATTTACTGCCTTCAGTGAGAAACACAAAGCTACCATCCATATTTTTATGCTAGAACCCAGACCCCCCCCCCCACTGTACTGACAGCCTTTCACGGCCCCATGTGAGGTATCTTCTACATCAAGCAAAGAGAACCCACAGAGAAGACCGATGAGAAGCCTGGCATTTATAGCATACTGTTATATACCTAGGACTTTTAGTCTCCATAACAATCTTTGAAGAGACATCTGTGAGCCCTCAGTTACAGATAAGAATAGCTTACAGGTACGAACAGACATCTTCCCTGCGCCTCTTATCATTAAGCTGCAGGTCTACTACAAAGTGCGAGCTTTTCCAATCAAGTATCGGGACCTTGGGTTTCTCTCTTCTTAGACCCATGAGGAATAGCACAGAGGGGTTTGGAGAAACTATGTAATCTTTCTCCCACTGTGTCCTCGAAAGACTTACTGAGGTTAACCAGTTCCTTGGTTAAAGGGCTAAGGCCAAAATGAAGTGAGTGCGTGGCTCAAGGTCAAGATCTAGGAAAACTCCTTCCTGCTCTACCAACTACAGGCCGTGAGACTTAAGAAAGACATGCTACCACCCAGTGAATGCCCCACTCCATCCCAGAGACTTCAATAACCGAAGAAGACACCGTGTCCCAACTCATGCACTCTCAAAGTATCTAAACACCTAAATCATTGGAAGCACGGAGCTTTCCTCTAGCGTCTGAGAGGTCACGTGAGAATGACAGCCAATAGGACACAATCAAGCGGCTCACAAACGGCTGAACGGTAAACCGAGAGCTTTGATATCCTCTAGGGCGTCACCTCTGTGCTCCGTTCTCTCCCACATCTCTCAGCATCACACAACCAATTCTGGTCTGCCATCTAATAACCTGTACGTGTGGGAATCTGTAAAGTGAGGAAGAAATTGCATGTGGCTTTTCCTCACTGTTGAAAACAATAGCAGTTCTTTCGAGAAATCAATACGTTTGCAAAAACTATTAACTTACTATTGATCTTCTTTTGCATTGAGGTGTTGAGTATAATACCCAGGTTTAAAAACGGGGGGGGGGCACTCAGCATGAATGGCAAAGTACCCAGTTCTCATGGGTATGGGTATCTTTTGAGATGTGTTTATGGAATGGTAGGGTTTAATGTTTGGGTGATATATCACATGCAGAACCCCAGACAAGCAAAGGGGAATCCTCAACCAGTCACATTCAGCTTGCAAAGGTGATACCAGACTCTGGGCTGTATCCCAAAGACAGAGCCCTGTAAGATTAATGGTGACATTCCCAGAACAAAACTATTACATCCGGGCCAGAGGTGTCCCCAGAGCACCGGAGCCAAACCACCCCAGGAAAGATTAAACCAGACTGAAAACATCAGCAACCTTGATGAAATGAACTGAAAGAGCTTAGGATATCCCAAGGGCAATATGGCAGCATCACAGGGCGTACTGATTTAAGTTTCTGGGCCTCCAGGATTCCTGAGTGGACCTTTACTGGGGATGAGTGACACCTACTGTTCAAGGAATCTTTTTTCTATTCTCACCTTCGCAGTGACATGACTATTTGAGTTTGTCCTAGGACAAAGCATCCCCAATTAACATGGTCAAACTACATCACCCAACAGTCTGCCTCTGGAAAGAGCTTCACAAGGAGAAAGGGGTCAGTCTTTAAAAGTGATTAGGTCCGAAGCTCAGGGCCGTGCTGCTATGTGATCAACCTCACACTTGAGCCTTAGGAGTCGCCTACCCTGAACCTAGTGGGGCTACTGTTGACTTCTCTGAGAAGAGAGGGAAAGGCACGGAGAAGGAGGAAGGAGACAAACACACCCACATACTCTCACACTGCTGTCCTCTCCTGCAGTAATCTACCCAGATTTCTGCAAGTGAGGACTTGTCTATCTGGACCAACTCCCCCCCCCCCCGCCCCCAGCTCTTTCTGATTATAACTTTCTGCAGTAATCAAGCTAGAGAACAGGTGTCAGGAAGATATATATCAATAATGGTCTGCAGCCCACCTCGGCTCCAGGGGGCCGACTGCACGCGCCACCGTCAGTCTTTGTACCAGAGTGAAGACTCCAGTCTCTGGCTAACGTATACAACAGGCACACAGGAGCCGCTTTCTGAGAGAACACTGACCCCACGAGGCAAGGAAAATCGGGGTAAAAGCTATACCACCTCTATCTTCATTTTGTATCTCTCTTGACTTTGTGTCAGTCACCTGACCAGCTCTGCAGAGAAGCACGTTAATCACTCAGGGAGCGCCTATCAAAAAAAATCCATGATACCCAACCTATCTAATCCCCTTTTCAAGGCACACAGTACAAGGAGTAACCGAGGCACTTTGCAATGTGTCCTGTCCCAGATTCCCTCAAAGGTACCTGGATGTCTGTAGCTGCTAACCCAAACCTGTAGTACCCTTGCATTCCAATAACAGCAGAGGCTGGGAGACGTGTTATCACAGGGTGAGGGCAGTCTTCAAATGGGAGCTCTCGGCAGTTGGGAACTGACATGTCCACACAAGCAATAGTTCTTGGACGCATCAGTAGAACCAAAACTGAGGCAATCCCCACACATTGCCCAGGATGCTGGGCTACACGATGTGCACCTCTCGCCTACCATCCCAAGGCCTCCCCTGTTTAAACATAATGCTCAGGTCTGTGCCCTGCAGATGGGGTTGGGGTCATGGAGCCCCTTCCACATTCTTCCCCCTGATGTGGCAACACTATCGACTGTTCCTCTTATCTCTTCACCATTAGGAGATAACTTATCTCTTTAACTGGCCCACTGGGGCTGAGCGGCGTCTTTCGGGCCCACAGAGACGGGGCTCCTGCTCTGAACCACAGACCTTATCATCCAGCTGTCGGTACAGACTGGTGATCTCCTCGTCATACTTCTCTTTCTCGGCAGAGATGCCGTCCACAACAGGTGTGATGTTGTCTATGATGGGTGTGTTGTCGCAGGGCTCCAGGCTCTTCTGGTCCTTGGCGCTGATCTGTTCGTCCTCAGGTACAGCTTCCCCTGAGAAAATACAGCAAGCAGGGTGCTGAGGACTAAGGAAATCAAGCATGCAACCCTCCAGGAAGAGCTCCAAGGGTAGTTGCTCCCAGTGACAAAGACACAGCAGACACAACAAAGAGTCCTTGTGTAGAGCTAAAGTCCATTCTTTCTGCTTGGGAAGAAAGGTGTAGCTAATTGACCACTGTTAGACCAAGAATGCATGGCAGAAATCAAACGGCTGCACTGGCCACAGAGCTGATCCAACTGCTCCAGCCCCAGCACTGCCTGGGAGCTCCTGCATACATTTTTCCTTTTGTGGAGAAATATATTAGTGCTTTACTAGAATCATATTCTCTCCAGTCACCGATTCAAAGGGAAATAGACCTCTGAGGCATCCTAATTACCAATTAATTATGTTACTGTGTCATTAGTAGAAACAGCCAAAGCAGGGAACACAGCACCACTGTTTAACCAGAACGCCATGGGACTCCACTCCTCCCAATCTCCGACTCTTGGGAGCCAGTGGAAGTTAGGGCAGCCTGGACTCGAGAACTCTATCGGTCCTTCGAGATCATGAGCTCCACCACCACACTCTCCCCGCAGGAAGCCCAAATTAATTGGCTCTGCTGGAGAGTTCAAATAGAATAATTTCTTGTGATGTCAGGTAGTCCCAAGGAAAAAAAGAAGGCAGCCAATCTGGAATCTCCACACCACTTCTCAGTCTGCCGAGCAGGGTCTGCTGGGCCTTCAAAGGAAGCACTCCTCAATTTGACAGTGCTGACAGGGGAAAAGGCAGGGATTTCAAGCTGGCCAGGGGCTGCCCCATCAGGAAAGTCATGATGCAAACAGAATGTAGGAAACCGATTCTATGGAAACCGCACAGCCCGACTCCTCCATCTTTCAGCTTGAATATTTGAAAGCTAACCCACACCAAAGACAGTTCTCCACCACAGTGTAGCCAGCAACTTCCCTCCAGCCCCTGAGCCTCAGCACACCTCAGACCTCACTCAGCTTCTCAGCTCATAAGATCTGTTCTGCAAACATTTCCCAGGAAACTGCCCTGAGCCACGAGTGGGGGGAAAGGATCCGTATATTCCCTGCCTCCAGGAGCCCACCTGAACACTGCGCACATTATCTCAGTAATCTCAGGTGCCCTGGCTTTAAGGCTTGTGTGCAGGTTTCTGTGTAAGCAAAGCTAACACCAATGACGTCACTTTTGTATCAGTTTCATCTAAAGCAGCAATGGGAAGCAAGCCCTAGATACGCCACGCCTCACTGCAGGTAAAGCAAAGTCTCTCGTGTTTCCCTGTCCACTGGACTACATGCTATGTGGGAGCGTTCCTCTGAAATTATTGACCTGAAATAAAACCACATCGTGGTAGCATCTGAGCCGAACCTGAATCAAATCAGTGTATCAGCCAGCTCCAATCGCTGGTTCAAACCGTTCATCAACAACGTTAGCGTGAGGAATGAATTTCACTCATTTCAAGAATCTATATTCTCTACAGTCCGTTAAACCCATAGGCTATCAGAGCGGCAAGATGGATGACGAGATGGGTGAATGGATGGATGAAGACACAGACATAATTTCTAACCACCCGGATAATTCAGAGTGTGCCCTCAAACAACTCAGGACATGCACAGCATATATTAGAACCCTTTTCCTTTCTAATTCTGTTCTTAAGAATCTGACACTGGCATTTGTGAAAGTCCTGCATATGGTTATATTTTGGATTTTTTTCAGGAATAGTTTGTAAAATCTGGGAAACACGGCAACGCACTATTAATTTGACCTTCCTGCTTCAACACGATGAAGGTGAAATTCTTAACTGTACTGACCTGACCCAGAAACCCTCCAAGCGCGACTGTATTACCCACAGACACTCGCTGCAGAGACGGAGTTAAGATCCACGACATTTGCAAGAGATGCATTATTCCCTGCGAGCTTTGGTTCCAAATGGCTGGACAGGCAATGATATCTGTAAGCTAGATGAAATAAAGGCTGCCCCCACCCCCTTTTAAATTCATCTGGGCAGGCAGAGGCCAGGGATTAACTCCTGTGACCTACAAGTGACCTGCTCAAACCAAGTCACAGATCTGATTCCCCCTAAAGCTGTCTTCTTCTGACACCAGCATTACTGAGGGGGTAGGTGAGGCCCCAGGTTGCAGAGGTCCAGAAAGCTGACCCTGCGGCTATGGACCCCTTGAAAATGATCAATAGCCTCTCTCATAAACATTTCTGGTGCTGCAACGGGTTCCTGAAGCCGCGCTGCACATTTTCACAGGTCTAATTACTCGCAGGCGTGTAGCCTGCTTAACCTCTCTTCATTTGCTTTCTGTAAAAAAAGAGGAAGCAAGGCTCCTTTCATCATGGAATGGCTCTGAAGATGCAGGAAGACGGTGGATGGATGTCAGGAGGACGGCCAGCATCGTGGTCTGAAGTCCACCCCTGCTCCCTGAGGAGTGTGCAACCGCGCATGCTTGGCAGTTCCGTTATTCGTTCCGAGTCTCAATTAATTTTTCTAGCATATTAGTGCCCAAGCGGTCTTTTACAAAGTAAAACACCAAACAGTTATGCAAGTCCATTTCAGGGTTATTTTTATCATTATGAAAACCGTGTTTGAAAGCCACCACAGCCTTTGTGGTTTCTCCTGAACACTTCCCTGAATCAGAGCGGCAACACGTCTCCCACGAGGCTACATGTACACAGCAAGCTCTCGCCAGTTCATATTCTAAAGGTCAGGCAGGCAGGATTTCTTTTTCTTTTCTTTTCTTTTCTTTTCTTTTCTTTTCTTTTTTTTAAGCAGCCATTCAGACGGATCTGAACAAAGCAGCCACATGCAGAAGCAAAAGCGGCAGAGCTCCTGCCCAGGGAGGAACCAAACACCACTGCCCTTCAAAGGTCAGGGGAATGACTTCCAGAAGCGACCCCGGTAACCGCGATGTCCGGCTCACACAGATGTCTAGGGACTGCAAATTCTGAACACCATGCAAGAGCTGACACCAGGCAATCTGTCTCCATGGCAATCTCGCCGTGTTAATCGAGAATATTTCCCTGCACTGCAGTGTACTCCACGAGATGATTATGGAATAACTGATTGTAACAGAGAGGAGGAGGGCTGAAACCAACCCTGGAGGAATAATGGCCTCGATCAACCAGGGGGAGAGAAAGACCACCAAGTGGAGATTAGCAGTGATTTTTATTTTCTCTCCAGTTTATTAAAAGCAGATTTCTTTTAGTGCAGCCCACGAGGCTTGTATCTGCTGCTTATAGAAGAGCTTCTAACCTTGGAAAACGTCTGGTGTCCTACACTGAAAGGCCTCCCGTCTTTAGATAAGCATCCTGGCATTTACTATTGTCAGCTGTAATTACCTTTAAGGACTAAAAAGATCTGTGTTTACACAGGAGCATTCTTTTGGAGCATACCTATAAGGCTTGCAGAACCTTCTAATTATAAAACGAAAACCCCCAGGGAGCATAAATAACATTTCTAAAAAAAGGGGGGGGGGGAATCTATCAATTTCAATGGATGAGAATGGCAGACTACAAAAAAAAAAAAAAAAAAAAAAAAAAAAACACCTCATTAGGTCTATTAGTTAAAAATTCTAAAATGGATTTAATGGATTTATTTGGATTTTTTTTCTTTAGGAATACTATTAGACTGCCAGGAAATCATTAAAATTTCACACATGAAATAGCAACAAGCTAGTAATTCCTATCCTAAGTTGAGTCTCCGAAGCCTCTGGGGAACACAGAGAGGTAATTGCGTTTTCTCAGCCACTCCCGGGCAGGGATTTGCAGGTCACTCACAGCTTCCACCAGAAACCACTGTAGATCTGGCAAACGAGGTGTTTTGTTTTAATACCAATTAAACGGGCCTAGTGGCAAACCTATCGCTAAGCAACTTCTGTATGGAAGACACTAAAAGGAGATCTTTAAGTCGCCAGATGGGCAGGAACAGCTGGCAACAAGATGTCATTATATAAATGTGAAGTTTAAAAAAAAAAAAAGAAAGAAAGAAAGAAATCATTCCTTTATGAGGCTGCTTTGCATACAAATAGCATCCTTCACCCTCGTACCTAAAAATATTGTAAGCAGCCTCTGCACTAATCCTGTCTCCAGCAATTTTCTAAGGCACAGGCTAACCAGATCCCGTGGCCTTCTTTACTTTCATGACCTTTTGAATAGGCCACGTGGTTTGCTGAGCAGTCGGCATTTCTATTGGTTTAGCTGCACTCTCAAAGGCAGGAAGGACACATAGCAAATTAGACATCTTGACTGAAATGCTAATTCCTGTGAGCTTACACCTATGAAGCCTAAGAGGGGACTAGCACCTCCCCCAGACTTAATGTTGAAAGAGTAAATAAATCTCAACAGGCACAGTAGTCCCCTCCCGAAGTTCCAGCAGGGGCAAGCTGAGGCAGGAGGATCAAAGGTCAGAGCCAGCCTGGACAACACAGCAAAATCCTGTCTCCAGAAAACCAAACAAAAGAAAGGATTTCCTAGCAGGATTTCCCTAGACAGCATCAACAGAAACCCACTACACTCACTGTATACCTCGTAGCTCAACAGGAGAGACTGCAGACACACCAGACCACCTTTTCCCTGACACCCCAACAGCTGGATTTGGGGGTCTTTTTTTTCCTGACATGAACCTCTGTAAAACTTTTGGTTTAGGGGCCAACAATATGGCTTAGCAGGTAAAGATGCCTGCTGCCAAGCCTCATCACCTGAGTTCAGTCTATGGGTCAGGTGAGTTAACTCATGACAAGGCGTCCCTCTGAACTTGCAAGTAAAGTGTGACAGGTACACACACACACACACACACACACACGCACGCACGCATGCACACGCGTGCAAATTAACACATGTCATTTGTAAAAAATGTAAGTTGGGCAGTAATAATTAGTGCACAAAGTAGACATGGATTTGAAGAAGAGCCAGGAGGGGTTGAGGAGGGGCTTGCAGGGAGGGATGTGGGAGAGGCCAAAGGGAGGAAGGGGTGGGAGAAATGATGTAAGAGAATTATAATTGCAAAACTAAAAAGTGCTTTTTAAATTTTAAACTTGGTTCTCTTTTTTGGTTGAATTTCCCCCCCCTTTTTTTTTCTTAGAAATTACACTTGTATTCATATATCCTTCCCCACCTCCAAAAAAAAAAAAAAAAAAAAAAAAGGAGTTGAAACTAGAAAAAGTATAGTTTTGTTTCCTCTTTCATGACTGTGTTTGAGGCAGGGTCCCTCTGCCACCCAGGCTAGCTGTAACTTGGAGCCTTCCCGCCTCTGCCTTGAAGATGCTGGGAGGATGCTGCGCTATAATGTTGGGACTTGAGTTACTTCAAAATTTACACTTAGGTGTTTATTTAGCGTATGTCCATACACGTACATATGTGTCATGGCCTATTTGTGAGGTGGACCATAATCCACCAAGTCGGTTCTCTCCTTTCACCCCAGGGACTAAACTCAGGCTTTACCTATCACACCGTCAAAGTAGCCTGCCTTTTACAGACTAGACCACACAAGGCGCGCTATCCCCACTTCTATCCTGGCCCTCCAAATCTCCAAAATGCGTTGGGAAACAAACACCTGAAAGGGGGTTAACCACTTCTGCCGTGTGCGCAGACACTCTTTGGATACTGTGTTCTGTCTATATTCTTCCCAGGTCTTCATTCCATTTAGGCTGAGCACAGTCGGTCACTGTTGCAGCTGCCACTGCTTGCAACTAGGGGACAATAACTGGTTCACTGCAGGGAGCCACAGCCTCGAGGTGACTCTCCCCATTCTTTCCTTAATAAAGGGTGTGCTCAGGCAGTGGAGGCCCACGCCTTTAACTACAGCACTCTGTAGGAAGAGGCAAGCAGAGGCAGGCAGAGGCAGGCAGAGGCAGGCAGAGGCAGGAAGAGGCAGATCTGAATCCCAGGCCAGCCAGAGAACCAAAACCAAAACAAAACAAAAAAAAAAAAAAAAAAAAAAAAAAAAAAAAAAAAAAAAAAAACAAGAAAAGATGGGGCTGCTCCTTAGTACTCCATGCATGTGTAGAAGGCTAGGATGCCTCAGAAGCAATGCCAGAAAGAATTAGGCTTGCAGAATATACGCCCCAAGTCACAGGTCCTCATTTGAGAACCAAGGCCCAACGGTATGCATAGAGAACAGCCCAGCTTGCACTGCTAATGGGCTGCCATCTCAGTCTCTCAGAGCTACTATGACAAAGCACCACAGGACGGGGTCTTCTGGGCAACAGAACTCTCTCTTCTAACTTGGAAGTTAGAAGTTGGAGGTCCCTGTGGCGACACAGACGATCTGTTCTTGGTTGGGGTCGGGGAGGTCTTCTGGGTTTGCCAATGACATCTCTGTTTATCCTCAAACAAGCAGCAGCAGTCTCCTGGGATGACAGAGGCAACAGTCCTCAAGAAATGTCACCTCTGCGCTGGCTAGATTTATGTCACCTTGACACTGGCTAGTGTCGATTCAGAGATGGAAACCTCAGTTGAGAAAATGCCTCCTTAAAAATGGACTTCAGGCAAGCCCATTGGACATTGTGATGGTTTGTATATGCTTGGCCCAGGGAGTGGCACTATTAGGAGGTTTGGCCTTGGTGGGGGTTAAGTGTGTCACTGTGGGCGAGGATAGGCTTAAGACCCTCACCCTTGCTCCCTGGAAGTCAGTCTTCCATTAGCAGCCTTCAGATGAAGATGGAGAAGTCAGCTCCGCCTGTACCATGTCTGCCTAGAAGCTGCCATGTTCCCACCTTGATGATAATGGACTGAACCTCTGAACCTGTAAGCCAGCCCCAATTAAATGTTGTCCTTTATAAGACTTGCCTTGGTATAGTGTCTGTTCACAGCAATAAAACCCAAACTAAGACAGACAATTTCTTAATTACTAATTAATGTGGGAGGGCCCATCCCATTGTGCGTAGGACCACTTCTGGGCTGGTGGTCCAGGGCTATATAGTGACGTGAACAAGCCAAGGGGAGCAAGCCAGTAAACAGCACCCCTCCATCACCTCGGCACCGGTGCCTGCCTCCTGGTTCCTGCCCTGTTTGCGTTCCTGCCCTGACTTCCTTCAATGATGAACGACAATGTGAAAGTGTAAGATGATTAAACCCTTTCCTCCCTAAGTTGCTTTTGATTGTGGTGTTTCATCACAGCAGTAGAAATCCTAACTAGGACAACTCCCAAAGAAACCAACATCCAGTACCTCAGGATCTGTGATTTCAACATGTGTCTTGGAGGGAGCATAGACTTACAGTGTATAGTATCAATCAAGCTTCTAAGGCTGAAACTTGGTCCAGGTGGAGGTGGGAGGGGTTAGACCTGAGATCAGCCTCTAGATATATAACAGGGCATGCCTCTTTCTCACCTGTCACCACCAACTGGGTTAGACGCGTGTCCTCATTTACTCATTTATCTGCCTGCACCTGATTTGTCATTGATTTCCTCTTGCCCTGCTTTGCCACTGTATTCTCTGTGATAGCAACTGCAGAAGACCAAGCATTCAGAGGCACATACGTGTGCACACACTTCTTCCTTGCTCTCTCACAGCTGGAATGGAGCAGTGAGGCTTTTAAAGTATACACACACACCGTGCAAGGAAAGGAGTATCTTTCCTACGGAAAGCACCCATGGTCAGGGCTCCTGGAGCGTGTTCGGATCCCGATGTAGAAATATCAATACCCAGGGAATACTGAAGTAAATTAAGTAGCTGCCTCCTAGAAGTTTAGATCCAACAATGTATCCTATAATCCAAAGGGAACTTGGCAATATCCTGCCTTTCTGGTATTAGTTGGGAGAGCTGACACTGTGTCCATCTCAGTTCTCTTCCCCACATGGCTACCATGCCTCAGGACTCAGGTACAGGGAGCCCCAAGTGGCTCGGGACGGCCCCACTCCAGCCTCCTCACTCTCCCTCACTGCTTTCTGATCACCTGTAGTCTCTCCCATCAGTCCACGTTCTCTGCACTTACAAACCATTGCCTCCAGAAATGTCACCTTTACAACACAAATACTAGCCGGGAAGGCAAGGTTCTCGCATCCAGCTGCTCAGAGGCTCCGAGGCCACAGGCTGTGGGAGGAGTCTATCAACCTCTGCTTCCTCTCTTCCCTCTCCACTCTATCACCTACAGGAGCCTTGCCTCTACCTCTGCCTTCAACCACAAAAAGACCAGTAATACACAAGTTTCCCTCTTCCTGTTATGAAGGCCCCCAGAACTACCTTCTCGCACTACCCTCCTGTGGGTGTTTCCTGGACAACCCAGGCTTCCTCTTTACCACTCTACTCCCCAGTCTGGCTCTTTTCCTGTATTTCTAGTCTAAGGAAATGGTACTGTCTTCCAGCCAACTTAGCCAAGACAAAAACCTCAGAACTACCTTGACACCGTCCTCCCTGCACTGCTAGTCCTCACCAAACCCTGAAAATTTCTGTTTCAATACCAATTCAATTCGTTCTCTTCTACCTCCTATTTTTCAATCTAACTGTCTTCTCCATGCCTCTACCACACCTTCTGCCTACCCCAGTCCTTTCTCTGCACAACCAAGAGACCTTCACAATGTAACTCTTCTTAAGTGTTCTATAGCTGTGTGGCTTCTCATTGCTTGAAGAACAACTCCTATATCTACCTGCCAAGTTCATCCAAGACCACTGCTTCCCCAGCCCAGACCCCACATGGTCTTCCGCTCCCACACTCAATTCCACAGTCAATTCAGTTCCCCCACAGGAAGCTGGAGTTCACCTTCAATCTCCTGTTTCACCCAGCTAACTGATCTCTCCAGTCAATTCTCTATATTGCTTATTCAAGGAAGCCCTCGCTAGCTTCTCAAAGAAGTTCTCGAAGAGGTTAACTGCCTGCTATAAAATCTCTAGACATATACTTTCTTTTCTTGGTGTGCAGCATAGACTATTACCATACATGTATTGACAGTGACTGAAAGTTCCCTTTACACTCAAAGTTGGGTCTTACCCAACTGCCCAGATTCCATGTTAAGCACACAATGTGTAATATGCATTTATTGTAGGTCTGTGATATACCAGAAACTATACCTTACTTTTCCCTAAATTACGTAGCTTAAGGATTTATTTTGGATTTTACCAAAAGACTCATAAATCATACTTTTTAACAGCCAAAGTGGTGGCAGATACAGAAGCCAAAAGGATGCAGGAGTCCAAAAAGATGCTAGGCAAACGAGACAGGGCAGATTCCACAAGGTGGCCCTGGACATGTGTTGGAGAACTGGACTGCTAGAGTCAGGCAAGGGATGAGAAACGATTAAAGTGAGGTTATTGTCCAACTCAGAATGCTTCTAAGGCCAGTGAGCCAACGTCACACCTAAGGGCTTTACTAAGTGACCGAGTCATCCCACAGGGAACTGACCCGAAAGGATTCCAGAGCCACCACAAAATGTCCCATAGCCGCCTCCCACCCCACTTTCCACACACCCGACTCTGCTGCTCCTGCCAAACGGCAGGGATCGTCACTCAGCGCAGGTGCTGAGTTATTCAATTATTCTAGCAGCTTTTGAGACACATGTGTAGCTAGAAATGCTTCCGATGAGAAGAAAATCCTGTTATTTAGGCTACGAGGTCAGATTCTGAGCCTCTCTTGAATTCTTGTTTGTCATGTAATTGCTTCTCAAGTGAATAAGTAGCTCATTGATACCCAATCCTTACTAGTAAGAAGCAGCAACAAATACCATCACCAGCAATCGACTTCTGGCTCACTGCAGGGCTGCAAACAGACCCTGCTACCTCCAGACCAGCTCAGCGATCCCTAGGCCCCCTCTTTTGGGGCACCACAGGCTGCAGTAGCTGCTGAAATACACACACCACAGGGAAGCAAAGGATCTGAGGAACAAATGACTTCTAGCTACAGCCACCCTCTGACACACCGCTCCAACCTGCTTTGCTTCTAGATTAAAAGAGACATAATGCTAAAGACACCAAAATAATGTGTCTGCCCGGAATCTGGAAGCCACCCCTCACACCTCCCCCATAACCCACCCACCCGCCTCACGCCAGCTCTAGGAGATATTTTCTCCTATAGAGCAAACCAAAGAGACTGAAGACGGGGGTTGAAAAACTGGTCATGAAGCAGACCTGTCAGGGTTCATCTTAGCAAAGTGTTTCTTCAGCCCACTATGTCTCACTCTGAGGAACTGAATGGTGAGGCAGGTCAGAAAAGGCAAGTTCTGGCCAGAGGTGACGTTTACCCACAAGTAAATGGCAAGACTGAAGCAAATCCTAGCTTTCATATAGCCAAAGCAATTGGTATTAGTCAAAAAATAAATAAATAAATAAATAAAAAATAAAAATAAAAAACCTGTTTCAGAAGCTTTCCTGTAAACATGAAGTCAAGATCCCTGAAAATGAAGGCCAGGGACATGCAGAGACAGAGCATCTGACACAGACTCTAGCCAGGCTGTGGAATTGCTCTCTTGGGAAAGCCCTTGATGCTCAATGCAAGGACCAGAGTTCTATCCCAATAGGACACAGAAACGTCAGGCATGGAGGCATGTGCTCGTAATCCCAGAGCTGGGGAGGAGACAGATGGACGTACACGAGCTAGTCTAAGCAAATGGGTCAGCTCCAGGCAAAGGAGAAAGCCTGTTGCAAAGGAGGGGGACAGTTTTCCTGGGTATTACACACAGCGATTCTCTAGCCTACACACACACACACACACACACAGAGGCACGCACACACACACCCCTCCAGATACATGTACACCCCTGCACACACATAAACACACAAACATGAACCCTTCCCCACACATGTGCACCACTCAATCCACACATGCACACTTAAAGAGATTAATTGAGGAACTGATCTGGGTCTCTTGGCCCACCCTACTGTGCACAGGTCATGGTGGCCAGGAATAATAAAACATTAGTAAAACAAAATAATAAAACACTCGTCATCATAGGAACTGGGAAGGCTTGACTTCCACAGTCACCCCCCTTTCCCAAGAATCCCCCAAGATGCCAACCATCCCAGGACAGAGGAAGCGTATGCCCCTGCCTCCTCTCCGCTCCACTCGCTCTCACCATTCCTCCACCTGTTCAGCTCCATCTCCAGATGCTGGAGGACGCTCTTCAAGGCCTTGTTCTTCTCTTTCTCTTTCTCATATTTCTTCTTCCACTCTTCTGCTGTTAGTTCCAAGTTCACAGAGACTGTATTCTTGATGGTCTTCGCTCTGGAATTAAAACACAGGGAATAATTCCAAGAATAGCCATTAGCCCTTACTGATTTTATATAACCAAGCCTCAGATTCCCTTCACATCCAAAAGGGACTGGAATGGCAAAGACTTCCTGTGGCACCTACCTACAGCCCTCAAGCCTGCATCACTGGCAATGCTACTATAGCTTTTTAAAAGGACTTATTTTTAGTGTGTGTGTGTGTGTGTGTGTGTGTGTGTGTGTCTGTGTGTGTATTTCTATGTATGCATGTCTATGTGACTGTATATACAGGTGAATGTGAGTGGGGTGTGTGTGTACACGTGTGTGCATATGCCTGTACCCCTGGGGACCAGAAGAGGGCACTGGATCCCTGGGGCTGGAGCTATGGGTGTTTGTGACTATCTGACTGGATGCTGAGGTCTAAACTCTGGTCCTCAAGAGAGCACAAGCACTCTTAGCCACTGAGCCATCGCTCCAACCTCACACTATCATTTCTTGAGGCTCCAGAGCCATCCTTTCCTCTTCTCCTTCACAGTTCACAGTCCAGTGGACTTTCATTCAGATTGTGCCCCAGGATCCCATCTTGTCTAACTTCCTCTGTATCCTCGCAGTCTGTCTTCAGACCTTGGGTTAGAGACTTGCCCCGGTATTCAGCATGTTTAAGCATTCCACAGACCTCTGCCAGACGAGTCCTCTAAATAGAATTCCCAATCAACTCAGTAAACATTTATAAAACACTAGGAACATACCAAGAAGGATGGGCAAAGTGCCCCACCTCTTACAGCTTGGGGTTTTTTATGTCAGCCACACAAACTGAACAATCAGCTATTTCTCTTATTTGCCTTTGGTGCCTAGAGCCAAAGTGTTAGGCATATGCCAACACATGGCTATAAGGAAGGTGGGCCACCTAAGTGAGAAAGGGCGACTGGGGGACACCATGGCTTCCTAATGATCCCCTCAGCAAAGGCAAGCATAAGCACACTAGAGTTAAAGGCTGGTTATTCTGAAATCGTCTCACTGTTTATAAATAGCCAAAAGTTGGGTGTTTTTGTTTTTTTTTTTTAATATTTGTATATCCAATTTCAGAATGTCCTAAAAAAAACATAATGCATGACAAACATGTCTCATGGGCACCATTTTTTTTTCATGATCTCGTAGGGCAAGTGGCTTATGGGTGTGATGTCATGTGCACAATAAATAGGCAGTCAATGAAACGAGAAGCTGGGAAGAAGAAAAACAACATCTGCATCTGCATTAGGTGGGACTAAACAAAAGGCTCGGCTCACCTAGGCCTGCACAGAAATGGACAGGTTCAGCCACGTCCAGGAAAAAGTAAATTCCTCGTCCGTTTGTTCCCTACTTGTTAAACAGGCAAAGCTCATGTGAAAATACATGGTGCTCTGTCTTTCTTGCCACTGACATTCTCATTTTAATCTCCAAACAATTCTAGGACTGTCATGTTTGCTGCTACAGCTGATGTGTGATCCAGGTTAATTACTGTTGTCATCAAATGACATTTGGGACATGATTTCTGTTTTGGTGCAAGTAATTCAACCGTCCTCCTCAGTGCTACAGATGCCATTGCAAAATTAATTCCTAGAGCAGACAACTAAATAACCCAACTGTTGAAAGAGGAGTTAAACAACATCAGTGCTGAACTCACAAAAGAATTAGGATAATTCCCATTTGCTGTACCTTGAGGCTGCTCTCCCCAGAACTGCCTCAATTTTAAGTCTTCAACAGCAGTAATTTTATTAGTACTTTAAGACATGGTGCAGTCTGGCTTTCTCACCCCGCCTTCTAACATCCTCAGGCGTTGCTATGTCTGTGTCTGGGCTGCAAGCACAGGCATGGCTACGTCCACTGTTATCAACTTAAGTCAGGAAGTGGGAGAGGAAAAAAAAAAAAAGCCTCATAGCTAAGATGCTTGCTATCACTGAAGGATACACTTTAAGACTACTGATTTTATTTAAGTCATAAATAGTGCCCTGGAGCCTGCAGGTGGTACCAGAGAGAAAAAGATGGAGCCCCTGTGCTGTCTTCAGGCAGTGTTGCTTAGAGATACATTCCTCAAGTAGACCTATCAAGTCTATTGCAAGGTAACTTTCTGAGATGCCCAGAAAATTCTTTTTCTTCTATTTTTATAATAAGCTGGGGCAGTGAAGCAATGACCCACTCAACTGGAGCAGTTTGCCAAGTCTAAGAAAGATGTGGAAAGGTGCTGAGTAAAGGGATGTTGCAATGCCTCCATTAGTAAACATGGTGACACCTCAGAAAGAGAGCTTGAAGACAAACCTTCCTTGTGGGAACTGTAATGGCCTGTGCTCTAGAGCAATCCAGCCCACCATAAGCCTGCAGGGAAATGCATGCCTTGCACTCATCCTCCCTGTCCTTTTCCATCACCTGCTATCCACTTCCTTACTGGCCTGGCCTGACTACAGGCCAGAGGGGAGGGAGGCACTGTAGTGATGCAAACAGAGCCCAGAGCTAAGCAGAGACATCAGAGTCAGAGGAGATGGAATAGAATGCAACCCACTCAGGCCTGGAGCTCAAGCCACGGTAGGAAAACACTCTCACGCTGGATCCTTATAGACTTTTCTCCACTCCAGATGGGACTTGAGCAAACTTTGGCATCCCCCAAGGCCAGGGGATAGAGAAATGAGCTAAGAAAAAGAGAGATGACACAACCAAAATGGCTCCATAGATTTAAAATATTTCCCATATCTTAGAGAGAGAGTGTGTGTGTGTGTCTCTGTGTGTGTATGTGTGCGTGTGCGCAAGCGCGCACGCATGCACACATATGAGTACTTCGAAAGCCATAATCCTTAAAGTGATTACATAGTCTGAATAAATGATCCAGACAGAAACTCACACCACTGCCATCTGAAGGGAAGTGCTCGTACTGGGAAGTCCTCGTACCACAGAGCAGGAACATGGTCCTTTCAATGTACAGTTAAAACAAATAAACAAACAAACTCCACATAAGGATTCCATTCCAGATGCATCATAGCTGAAAATGATAAAATGTCTAAAGCAAAATACTGAAAGTATCCTCCAGACCTAGTGTTAGGTAACGATTTCTTGAATACAACCTAAAAAGAAAAAAATTGACTATAAAATTTAATACTTCCCTCACTAAAAGTAGGATTGAAAAGGCATGTTTGTAAAACAGGAGAAGGTACTACAATACCTATAGACAGCAGTTAGCTGGAATAACTCCTACAAATCAAGAAGGAAAAAGCAGGAAAAGACTTGAATGGGCAGTTCCTGGATGAAGTGCCAAGATGCACTGCAAAAAGAATACTAGTTCCTTAGCTCTGGGGGAAGGGAAGGAAACCTACGAGATGCCTTTCTGAGCCCAAGAGGAGGGCTAGCAGTGAGAAAGGGCAGCGACCTTACCTGACCTTACCGCTGACGGCCAGCTGTGAGCATGGGTCCTTACCGTAACTTTAGAAAAGTGGTTTGTAGCATCTGCTATAACTACATCGCACCCTGTGACCCATATCTACTCTTACCAACAGCTATGTCCACAGGCAACAGACACTGTAATGTTATTGACAATAGCCCCTAAATGAAAGAACTCAAACACCTACCAACAGTACAATGAATACATTCAATAGACTATTACATAACTATAAACACTAAACTGCTACACCCAACAGTGTGAATTAATTTCCCAGACACAATGATGCATAAAGACAGCTGAATGAAAACAGTACTGTGTGACCTTATGCATGTGAGGTTCAAAAGCCTTACATGCCAGTCCCAATCCATGTTCATCCGGATGGTGGTTACTCTTGAGCACAGAGCACTGGCTAAGCAGGTGCGAGAGGTAGGCTTCTAAGTCAACGGGAGATGGTTATGTGTTTGTGTGCATTTGTAAATGTTTATGACTGTATATTCTTACTATATGTATTCTATATTAATAAAAATGCATTATAGAAATAAACTTACATAGAAAGGCAACATCTCTACACCTATATGCAATTTCTGGATCTTTTGGTTTTCCCCACATATTTACTGCCTACACTCATACATACTTAGACATGATAAGTCAACACAGATCCTGGTGCCCATGACCTAGATATGTGCCTTTTAAATGTGTGTGTGTGTGTGTGTGTGTGTGTAAAACCTCTGGAAGACCTTAACCACTGAGCTATCTCCCCAGCCCCAGATAAGTGTCTTTATTGTCCAGTTTAGCTTCCAAAAGAATTTCAGTTAGTTCATAATCACACATGAACTCAGTAAGACACCAGGAAGTGGGAAAGGCTCTAAAGGCCAATTTTATAATTTTGTCTGAAGTCTAACTGTCACACATTGCTTAAAAATAAGGCTTATTCAGAAATGCATCAGGAAGCATTGTACAGGAAGCTTCGCAGCACAGTGCGATAATCTATCTAAGGTGGATTAGACCCCACTAGTGCAATGCAGTCTCAGATGATGGTTTGTTGTTATGCAAACAGCATGGCAAGAACAGCAAAGTCCTGTCACCCAGGGTGGGGACAGTCTCCAACACAGGTGACCTTTGGGGCTGTATTCGAGTTATTTACTCCTGAAGCTGTGAGACCCCGTGATTAACCCTAACGTGTGCTGACACATTTGCAGATTTACCGCTGGAACTCATATGAACAGCTCAGCTCACAGCACTGAGCAAAGTCCTACTCCATGGCTCCTTAGGGGAAGAGTCCTTGTTCAATCTTCTTTCAGCCCTAACAGAAGACCCACTTGGCAAGAGGTAACCTACTGTGTGGATGCTATTATCATGGTGCCTGTTTCCTGTGTGGCCTTGCTGCGGAGGTTCAAATATCACTTCAGTAGTGTGTCATCTGGGTTTGCCTGGGTATTAGATCTCTTATCCCTCCAGGGAGAATAAATGAGGCTGGGTTTTTCTGTTTTTGATTTTTGTTTTTGTTTTGTTTTTTTAAGACCTTGAAGCTTACACCTTGGGGAAGAGTGTTACAGGTGTAGCCAACAGTGATCAGAGGACCAGCCCACCTACTCACATTTGGAGACAAACACCGATGTGGTTATATAAGAAACATCTACTGTGAAATGAGAAGACAGCCACCTTTCAGCTCTCAAGTGTCATCACCTTTCCCGGCTCCCTCAGGCCCTCCATCACAAATGTCCAGTTTGTGCATGAAGAGGCACACACTTAGGTTCTAAGAGGACTAAGCATGTCTCCTTCAAGAGGCTGGGCACTAACACTCTTGAAGGCATCGCCATCACGTGCACTTGAAAAAGGCCCCCTTGCCTGTCTCCTTACTGATCTCGTGTACTTACATTCGCTGGCCATCGTTCTAAGTGACAAGCACACTGGGGATCTTCAGAGTCTCTTCTAACTACTCAGGCCTCCTGAAGGAGCCAGAAGATGCTTGTCCCGGGTACCTCTCACTTTGGTGTCTTCCTTTGCTCTCCAGGTGTTCCACAGAGCACTCGTATTTGAATAAGGAGGCTCTAGACAAGCAACCTCATGCCCGCAGTGCATGGGAAACGTCTGTAATGTATGCTCTACATAAGAAATGTTAGGAGAGGAGGGGAGAGGGTAAGGGTAGAGACTGTGGTCTCTGCAGTGGGTATCCAGTATCCCATCTCCATCTATCTGGGTTTACTGGGGAAACTGGTGTGGCGGGGGGAGGGGACAAGGGGGAATGAATGTAGAGAGAGACAGAGAAGGACAAACAGCATATTCTCCTCTTAGTTTTCTAAGGAAACTGGCTCATGTGTCTGTGGGGGCCACAAAGCTAAGTCAAGTCCAAGCAGCCGGCTTGAAATGCAGGAGCAAGTGTGTATTCTGGTCTTCAGTTCTCACTGAGAAACATCAGCTTTTGCTCTTCAAGGCCTCTCTCTGAATGATCAGGAGGGTCATGCTCATTACCCAGGGTCATCCACTTGACTCAGTCACCTGAGTGCAAACATTAGCCGTCTAAAAACACAGACGGAGCAATAGCTGGAGTCATGTTTGATTAAAGAGCTTAGCCATTTGGGGTGTGAAATTTACATCACAACTTCTGATCTGCCCGGGTCTCACTGCTGTGTAAACAGCTACACTTTGCTCAGAACTCATTTCTGCTCCAGAACACTCTCCAGGCCTCAAAAGGGCTCCCTGCCTCTGAGGAAAAGGTTAGTCACGAGGGAGGAATTAAAGGTCTTATGACTATTGAAGAACAGCATCTCTTTCTCCAAGGGCTATGGTTACCCGCTGGTATCCTAGCAACAGGTTCTCCAACAGAGGTGAGTGAACTCTCGGTTTCATGTCAAATGCACCAATGTGTGCACCTTCACTAAGCGGCTCACTCTACCTCTGCAGGTGTGTTGTTCTCACACTCTTGTGACGTGAATTTAAGCGTACCCTACTCAGTCCCTGCTGGGTCCCCCTGTCACTATGGCAGGCGGCTTGATTAAAGTGGCGGCATGGCTTCCTTCTGAGAGCAGTGCACACCAGGAACACAAATGCTACCACTCTCCCTGCGTCATCAATCCCCTCTCACAGTTAACAAACAGTCTGAATTATTCTTGCTGGACCGAGACATACTGATCTGGGCCACCTCCACCTCCGCCAAACCAAGGCGCATGAAACAGACTTCCAAGATCATGGAGTGATTTAGGCTCACACATGTGAAAGTCACAAATATCTTCTCTGAAAAATGCTAGAAAAGAAAGCACTACGGAAGGGTAACTTAAAACTAAAGAATAACATGCTTGAGCATAGAAAAAAAAAAAAAAAACAATCAACAAAATGTCTTAATTGGGCTTTCTGATTCTCAGGTATCTGAACTACCTGTTGCTCTCTGATGCTGGGCACTCAGAGAGCTAAAGGGGCAAGCTTGATCAAATAAGAGTCCATCAGGGTAGATTTTCCCCTGAGAATCCAGTATTAAACCTAAAATCCTAACACAGGCTGCTGGGCTCGTCCCAGGTTGCTTCAGGCACCTGTGGACACTGCTGAGTTTCTACACCTTCAAAGCACATGCCGTGAATAACTCAGCACATCAGTGCATTTCAGCCCAGCAGAAATATACACCTCCTCTGTGTCCTCAGGAGAACCAAAGAAATCATGCTGCCCACAGTTCTGCAACAAGAATAAAATGAGCACTGGTTATCTGGCACTTGGGACATAACCAGCAGCTCTTGGGTTCAAAGTGCTCGATCTTATTATTCTTTCTTAGCTTTATATCTTTGTTATATATATGAGCACTCTACCTGCACGTACACCAGTGCACCAGAAGAAACCATCGGATTCCATTACAGATAGTTGTGAGCCACCATGTGGTTGCTGGGAATTGAACTCAGGACTTCTGGAGAAGCAGCCAGTGCTCTTAACTGCTGAGCCATCTCTCCAGCCCAGTATTTAATCTTACTCACTCTCGTATACCATGTCTAATCTGATGATCAGATCCATGTCTGCTGTAGAGTTGGGTTCAGTGCACATAGTTAACAATAAAGCAGACAGAAAGCCCATGGACAAATCCACTCTCCCTAAAGAATCAATTAACATGTGGAGAGAGAGAAAGGAACAAACGATCACGTATTCCAGACTACTGACTAGAAAACAAACTAGATCCAAACCCAGGTCAACTTCTAGGGGCAGTGATGACACAGCTCCCTGACAATCCTCCACCATGAACCTGAGGCTTGCTTGCTTCACTGTTCAATAAGCGTGCAGCTTCTGACCACTGCACACGTCCCATGCTGGAAAGCTGACGCCAGTGGCATATGTATTCTCTGCTTGCATGCACTTCAGGGTCTGATACAAGAGGCAGACCAACTATTTCACCTAGAAACATATTTGATATTACATTTTATCTCCTGGAATCCTAAATTTCCTGTAGTATTTCTTTACCCATTAGTTCCAGATATGAAATTCGATTTCATTCAAACTGTCTTTTATATGGCAATGCTGCACCTTCTTTCTAGTCTAGTCCTACCCACTATCTTTCCAACCCTCAATACTGCCAGCGTATTTAAGGTGAGCTTGAAGTCAGTGGTAGCCTCCTTGGTACCAGCCCTTGGGCAAACTCATATCATCCTCCTCCCATAAGTCCTTGGAAGGAACCACTTCATCTCTACAGTAGAGAGATACGATGCTCAGAGAGAAGTAAGGAGAGAGCGGGTCAGTGGCCAGGAAACAAAGGTGTCACCGTGCTTCAATGCCACTGCCTCAAGCCTGTGTCAAATCAAAGTCGTCATTTAGGAAGAAGCAAAGGACCCGGATCCTTTATGAGATAGATTAGTCCTACAACATTGCAACACAATTATTGTTTAGACAACCCACAGCCAAAGAATCCCATGTCCTGCTGAGACTCAGAAAATGTCTACAATGTACGATGCAGTTCAAACAGCTGTAGCAATTTTCCATAGAGCGCCCATCTGCGTTTGAAAAGACTTCTTGGGCATTACCATACAACATACTCCCAGGACTAAAGCAGGGGAGCACTGGGAGCCCCACTAACACCCGAGGCAGTAAAGGTGCACAGAGACTGATCAGCAGCTGTTTGACACTGAATGTAATGATAGGAGAATCCACCCCAGCACATCTGTCTGGGATCAGCACAATGAGCATCAACGATGCTCAGACCATCCAAGGCCACAGTATCCCAACACCCAAAAACACAGCTGAGAAGACAGGGTCTGGAAACTGAACAAACAAGACTGAAGAGGTCAGCTGTAGGCAGCAGGGTAAGGTAGATGAAAAGGACCATGTCAAGAAGGACAACAAAGCCAGGTGTGGTGGCACAAGCCTTTACTCTCAGGACTCTGGAGGCAGAGGCAGGCAGATCTCTGTGAGTTCGAGGCCAGCCTGGTCTACAGAGAATCCAGGACTGTCAGGGATGATTACACTGAATAAACTCTGTCTAGAAAAACTGAAAAGAGGGTGGGGTTGGGAGTAAGGAAGGTAAGACCCTACCCACACATATGAAGACTGCTTTAGCTCTTTCATGCTTGCACCTGCTAACATTCAGAGGCAGGGCACGTTGACGCGGGCCTTTCAAACAGTGAGAATGTGGTCCCACCCTCTGGGTTAACGCATTGGGTACCTTTCCTCCATTATGCATGCCTCTACTCTGCCCTTGTATCAGTTTCTGACTGTTTTCATGAATAACTTTGCAATGAATTTCAAATTCCAAATACTGGAGTTAAAAGTGCTTATCAATCTTGAGATTTACGTATGTGAAATCCTGTAGAGCAAAAGGTTAGGCTTTGAGTCCACAAAGAACAAAAGCAGCTGCACCAACAAGTTGGGTGTTTTGCTTTGCTTTGGTCAATATCATTCTTCAGACAGGCGCATTCCTGACCACTACTGAAAAACAAAAAACAAAAAACAAAAAACAAAAAACCCTGCAATCCCTGTTGCCTCCCTAAACAGAGCCTCAAGTTTACAGATCACCTGCTAGATGCAACTGAATAATTATTGGCCCCTTTGACCATTGCCCCAAGCCATTCACACCTATGCTCCACTCCCTAGCTCAGAGCTCGGCTTCTGAGACCCGCCCACACGCACCTCTGTCCAAACATCAGCGTGGACTTGGTCTCGGCTTCGTTGAAGACCGAAGGAGAACAGCAAATGACGATGGTGGTCCTACAGTTCCCACCCAGAGAGTCCTGGAGAATCCGAGTCATCTTGCTGTCCCGGTATGGCACATGTGTTTTCTATTTAAGAAAAGAAGGGGTATTGGTTTTGACAGCCCATTCAAAGAAAAACTACAGAAGCAAGCTGGCCAAACTGAAACACGTGGAAAGAGGATTTGCAGCCAGGTCTTCGGATCTTGCCAAAGACTGTCCATGCTATGACCCGTGTCACAGGAAGTTAGCAACACCATTCATACTTCCTAGTGGAGTGGAGCTACAGACAACAGGCACTCCAGCCAGGAATCTCTCCTCCAAAGAGGAAAATAAATGAGCGTCTGGGATGTGTGGCAAGCCATCCCAATAAGAACACACAAATCCCAAAGGCAGCGTCTCACAATGCTATTTAATAGATGGTGACAGGATTACTTACTGTCCCTTCTGCCAAGGCAGAGATCACATTTCCAAGAGCGGACAAAGACTTGTTGATATTTTTAGCTTCGTCAAGAACAGCTCCCTCGGCACCAGTTTTGCTGACCTACCAATGAACAGAAAAGGCAGGGAGGACTGTGTGAGCACAGAGCAGAAAATCGGAGCGCAGAGGGGCAGCAGGCAGGCCCTGCAGGAAGGCGGGGAATGAAGGTAAGAACCACCCCACCCAGTGGTCCCCGGAGCCGGAAGCTGAGGATCTGATCTCCCCTGTTGTCATTTTCCTCTCAATTGGGTTTTAGTGAATGGCTGAAATGGCTCAAATGGGAGAACTGCAGATACTTCCCTGGGGGGCATCCATCCAGGAAACCAGGCTCCTGAAGTGCTATCACCACTGTGAGCTGGGTCCCAGGGGACTAAATCGCAGCCTCCCAGTTACATGGGGTCTGGTGCCGCACAGTGAGGAAAACATGAGCCCAAATTCCAGGCAAAAGAAGTGGGGATGGGTGTTCTGATTGTTCCTTCTCTACTTCTTTTCCAGTAGCATGGAGGAAGGCAGTGGGGAGCAAAGAAAGAAAAGAAGGGGTGTCTAAAACGAAAAAGGCTTGGGGAGACACGCAAAGACAAGGATGTGTTTGATACACTATAAATTTGGTTTTTCTTCTATAGCCCACCATACACGGTGTCTCCTCCACTGCGTTAGTACAGATAATTTCACATTGACAGCATTTAATATAGATAGAGGGGTTTACAAATGCTGCCAATTTTCTTTTTTAAGGAGAGGAGAGGATTCATTCAGTGAGATTTGTCTTGGTTTTCTGAGCAAAAGCAGGGTGAACAGCTGCTCTCCAAAAAAGAAAAAGAAAAGAAAAAGGAAAGAGGAGAAATAACTTTAAACTGAACAATGATGGACTTGAATGTAGATAAAGAAGACTCCCTTCACTCCCCAACCACAGAGGGGAATGTTGTCCAGGAGCAAGGTTCTGAAAATAGTACAGACTTCTGACCCAAAAATATGAAAGGCAGAGACATCATGGAGTAATGGGCCACAAAACTCAGCAGCTTATGACAGGCATTTTTAGACGATCTCTAATTTGAGCATCTTAACTCCATGAAATATTCAAAGCAGGGACCATGCATCACCTTCCCCGGCAGGCAAGGACAATGAGCCCCAGAGGTACCACTCTGGCACCCTAAGGGAAGGATGACCCTTTGGGGTGATGAGATGGAAAGTCCAGAGCTCTGGTCTCAGGACAGTACACTCATATGGACTCATCCAGGGGAAAAGGAAGAAAATCATGAATTAAAAATCCAAGCAGGGATGCTTGAAACACCTCCTAAGTACCCTTAACAAGAAGCGGCAAGTGCCAGCGGGAGGCGGCTGTCAGGTGTATTTCAACCCTAAATAACTCATCACTACATGGCTCTCTGTATGGGCTTGTACCCAGCATGGCAGTCCATCCAGTCCATGGTCCGTCTAGAGCCAAACAACGTGCTCCCTTCATCCTGATGAGTGACTGAGAATGTGGCCAGCCCACACACATAACATTTGAGATGCCCAGCCAAGTAAGAGGACAATTCAAAAACCATGACTTACGGGGACGTTTGTAGCCATACTTAGGGTTCAGGAGGCAATCACCTGTATAGCTAGGGAGACTGACAGCACTCAGGACCTGCTCTGATGGGAACAACCAGCTGATGTCACTGATGATGGCAGAAAGAAAGTGTGCATGTATGCTGGCTCTATGATGCTGTCTACAGGGGTTGTGCCCGCCAGAGGATGGCCATGGGAACATCCCCTGGCGCTGTGGAAGGGGGCTGGCATGGGAGGAGTAGTGATTCTGGACGTGGTCTTAGCCAGTGCCTGGGAGCACGGAACAGAGAGCAAGTGTGGAAAGAGGAGCACAACAGAACCAGAGAAGCCTTGCCAACCCAGATGACCCAAGGTCACCCATATGAAACCTATTACTTCAAACCCACTTCCAGAACGGAAACACAGGCAGAGCCCAGGTTGCAGACCTTTCCTCAGCAAGGCAAAGGTGAAGAAGCAGGGTCGACCGTGACCCCGGGGCACAGCCCTCCCCAGCCTACTGTACGGAGTCCATACAACAGATGGCTCCTTCCATCCTAAGGGCACCCATCCCACCTTTGTGCAGCTGCCTTACCAGGCTAAGTCATACTAACACCTGCTTAGAGCCCTAGGCTACAAAGCATCGGTGAATCAGAGCCTCTGACAGGAGCTGGGCACTCTTAGTCCACAGGACAAAATGAGAAGGCAAAGAAACATGATCGTACCAGGCCTCAACACTTTAAATTTCTTTAAAACCAGAGAGTAAAAGGCAACAAAACTTCTACAAAAGTACACGTGAGCAAATAACAAGGGGGAAATTATAGATAATATAAATAAGAACCAATTACCTTTTCACTCCCAGCCAAATCAACCAAATACAGCTTCCCGCTGAGTTTTTTTTCAGTCTCCACATTCTCTTGCTTAATATTAATCAGGAAGATACTGTGACTCCTCGAGCTGTGTTCGTTCATGTCTGAAAAGGAAAATAAATGGTTTACTGCTCTGCAGAGAGCTCGGCAGCACAGGCAGCAAACCTCTAGTCTTTAAAAACACAGCCAATCATGTCACCCTGCTGCAGCTCTCTGCAGTCGGTGAAGCCAATTTGGGAACGTATCAGAGGCCACTGTTTCTTGTTTTAAAAAGAAACAAAATAAAACAAAACAAAAAAACTCATTCATTGTAGAGAGGGCAGATTTACAGTGCTTTCAAGTAACAAAGGAATGAAAGACTTCCAGGGTCGACCAGAAGCGCTATATCCCATACCCCACTCTCTCAACCACCACGAGGGTCACAGCTTCCTTGCTGGTCCTGTGGAAGCCCTGGAAGTTTATTACAGTGTAGTGCCTGATACAGTTTGTCCTGCCCATGTGTGTAGCCTGAGCGTCCCAGAACTACCAGAAGCTTCCTTCAAGGAAAATTAAGACACATTCCTCTACAACCCATATGAAACATACACTGGCCTCCCAGGTTAAATGGTCAGGATAGCGAGGAAAATGCTTCCCCTTACAGCAGACCCAGGAAGGGTCCCCGGCAACTTTCACCATTCCCCAGAAAGCACCTCACCAGACTGCTCCCCCCCCCAAAAAAAAAACCTCTGAAGATCCCATTTTAAAACGTCACAAATAAATAAATTTAGCAATGCTGCATGCTAGAAAAATCGACGTGTAAAAACCATTTATGTTTCCATTCCTGGCCTAAAAATATTAAGAAAACAATCTATTCACATTAGTAATGGGAAGGATAAAATAGGAATAAACTTAAAGAAAATGACAGAAGCTACAAAATGCCACTCAAAGGTATTAAAGCAGACACAGATGAATGGGAAACATAAGCCATGATCGTTTATTAGAAGATTAAATGGTGCTAAGATATCAACATTGGCGCTGCTGAGATGGCTTTAATAGATAAGGCTTTGCTGAGCAAGCACAAGGACTGGAGTTTGGGATCCCAGAACCCATTTAAAAGCTGGTCAGGCACAGCAATTATCTGTAACCCTGGTACTGCAGAGGCAGAAACAGAGGGGCTCAGAGCTAGCTGGACGAGCTGGAACTGATAAGGACTGTGTCGGTAAAGAGGCTGACTCAAGAAAAATAAAATGTGAAGATCCAGCCAAAGAGAGATACAACATCAACTTCAGGCCTACACATACAAACACACATGCACACATGAACGTGGACCGGCCCCCTTGTGATCCTGATTACATACCAGACATTAGTACACATTTAAAAAAAAAAAAAAAAAAAAGGGTTGGGCATGGTGGCGCACACCTTTAATCCCAGCACTCGGGAGGCAGAGGCAGGCAGATTTCTGAGTTCGAGGCCAGCCTGGTCTACAAAATGAGGTCCAGGACAGCCAGGACTATACAAAACAAAACAAAAAAATACAACTGTATCAAAATCTCAATGATATTACCTACAGAAGTAGAAAAATCTACCCTAAACTTTTAAAAAACTACAAAATCTCACAGCATCTTGAATAGTCAAGCTGATCTTGAAAATTAAAACCGGAGCTGGGGAGACGGGACAGCCCGTGAAGCACCTGCCGCAAAGGTCCGTGGGTTCAGGTCTCAGCTGGGGAAGATGGAGCACTGTGGAGACACTTGGTAAGATGTTGCCCACAATGCAAATGGACTTAGCAGAGCACTGTTAAATATACTCACCACACTAAAATGGAAACCGGAGCTGGTAAGATGACTCAAAGGGTAACGATGCTTGATGTCAAGCCTGGCATCCCAGTTCAATTTCCAAGACCCACACATTAGAGGAAAACTTTTGGGAGTGGGTTCTCCCTAGCTTCCATGTGCACATCTACATAGCATGCGTACACACGTGAGCATGCACACATGCGCACGCACACGCACATACACACAGGCACACAAATAATGCGGAAAAACCCCTGACAGAACGCTAAGGACACTAGTAACATTCTGCGTGCTCAGCACTGAAGCCGGCACACTGTGAATAATTCATGGCTGACAGCTTAGGAAACACAGCAGGAAAGGCTTGCTATGTACATTTGAATTTTATGTACATCTGAATTTCGGGCAGAACAGCAAGAAGCAGTGTTTCCTACCCGGCGTGCAAGCCTAGGTCAGCTCTGAAAACTGCTGCGTACATAAGCGTCATTTCACAGGCTGTGGGGTGAAGACTGCTGAGTTACAGAGCTGGAGCCCATCCGCACAGGAGCCTCAGACCTGCTCCTAGAAGGGTCTAGAACCAACGACTGCTTGAATCTCTTCTATATACCTTTGCTCCCTTCCTCAGCAGCAGGCTCTTCCTGGGGCAGCTCCCAGGCTTAGAGTCCTGACAGTTGGTCAAGCCTGCAGGCCTAGCCTGCAGCACGTTGCATCTTCCTCAACATCAGAACCCAGTGCATCAATGAACTGCACTGCTCACGCATCCTCTCCTTGATTTATTTTTTTCTCTCCCGAACTTGAAATTCTCAGTTCCTTCAGCTCTGTGTGAACTTACACTCCCCTGTCCACATCCCTCTGAAAGGGACAGCGCTAGTCTCTTTACGGAGTCTCTGCCTTGCTGATATACATGCTCAGCTCTCAGGATGAGACAGGCACCTTAGCTCACGTGACTGTGCCTGCTGCGAGCACGTGCTTCAGGGACTCCTTGGAAGCTGCCCATTCTGCTGACACCCTCTTGTCATTATTCACCCTCTACAGAGGTAGAACCCCAACTGTTTTTCCTTGTGTTTGGCATGAATTTAGTAGCTTGGATTTTCTTTCTAAGACTTTGATCAGAACCCAAGGAACCTCAGACAATGCTTCAAGACCTCAGAGTGCTGCATACACTCGCTCGGCACAGGGTCTGCCTGCTCACTGCTCTCTGCTACCTTCCCCCACATCCTCATCACCCAGCTGTCCTGCACAGAGAGCTGATATTGCTGTGCTACAAGACAGCATAGACATCACCCCCACACTTACTTGTCACAGCCACGTGTCGGTTTGCTTTGCCCTCATCGATCACATCCATGACCTCCTCCGGGCTTGACACAAACCTCTCCGTGCACCCCTGCAAGAGTCAAAGGTAGGGCAGGTCGGCCATTACAGCGGTTGCAAAGCAACAGCATCTCAAAGCAGCTAAGCATCCTTTCTCCCCTAAAGGTACAGCTAAACAGAAAGGCAGTGATGCTGACCAAAAGTGTTTCCCCCTTGCCTGGGGCTTGGATTCTACATTAAAGAGAAGTATGAGCTAGCCCTGGGAAAGCTAGATGTAAAACTGGAGGAAATGTTCATAACCTAAAGCAATGCTTTCAGGAGGCAGAAATTAAAAGAAGAAAACCTATCAGAGGGGAGGTAATGAGAATGTACTGTCTAGTCCTCCATCATTCATCATCTCAGCACAATAGACAAGGCTACAATAGACTTCTGTGAGGTGCACAGCATACACCATTGCAGTCAATCCCAAAACCTCTTTTAAAAAAAAATAGTAGTACTTCAATAATAGATTTCATAAAGTGGGCTAGATAATAGCTCATAGCTTATACATGAAGCACTGGATTAGATTCTCACCAAATAATAATAATAATTTACCTACAGGAAAGCTACAGTTGAAGAGCCTAAATACTGGTTGTTGGGGGTTTCTTTTATAGTTTTATCAATGTTATCGATAACTATGCCTTTTGGATACTCTTTATATTATTTCATGTAGTATTTGCACAGTAACCAGAGAGACATTAGCTGCATTGCCCCAAGTCTTTGCATACCTTTACATAGGGGACTCTGTTTTTGTCTTCATGAACAGCCAAGTTGGTCTTGGACACTGTGGTGGTGAAAATGATGGCATGGAAAGAAAGAAAGGGAAGTTAAAAACCCTGTGCTCCGCGAAGAATAGCTATGGCTACAGAAGAGAGGCAAGTTTAAGCTGTGGCTGGGAAGAGCGCACAGCCTGAAGGCAAACATCGCTCTACATTTTCATCAACTGTCCAGGCAGAAGCACACTAACGCATCTCAAACCACCGCACCCCGGACTTCAACTACAGAGCGAACACAGTGCACTCAGGTGGAACTTACCGTCAAGCAAGTCTCTTATTTTGTCCAAGTAGATCTCAAAATAGGAAACCTAGTTAAAGAAAAATTGAAATTGAAATAGAAACACCATACCACATTTTAAAACCATCACTATCAAATTCATGAAAGCTTTCACTGTGGCTGAGAAGAGGGGACACCAAGGGAAAGGTCAGAGTCCTGAGCACAGAGCCACAGCCACCCCTCGTGTGTTCCTCTTGCTTGGCCATTGCGACTTCACCCATCTGTCAACCGTGGACCATTCTCTAGCTCTCCACTTCTGACTCCTCTGGTACCACGTGTTCCCGACGTCGATAGGCTCTTGCAAGAGAACCCAAGTTCAGCCTTAGCTGAATATCATGAATATCAGCCTTAGCTGAATGTCCATGTTTGGTAACAGCCATAAGAGAAAGCATCCTAAACAAGTGTTAGTCAGACATAGCAGACTTTACCCAACTGCGTGTTGTCACAGCCTCATTAGACCCACGGGAACAGTGCATGAAGGAGAGGCTAAGGATGCCTGAAACTACAGGAGCTCAGACAGGTACCTGAGAAGGGACTGGTGAAGACACCAAGGTCTGGAGTCTGTGATGGACTGGAACAGATGTGGTTTAATAAAGACTACTGGCCAGGTGTGGTAGCTAGGCCTATGCCCCAGATTAGGAGACTGACTGAGAGGATTGTTGTGAATCTAAGGCCAGCCAGGCCTACAGAAGATATTCTTTCCCAAAAACCCAAACCAAACAAAAGACGGTTAGACTGTGGAAGGAAAAGGATGCCTTCTGAACAATTATTCTCAAGGTTTGGCCAACCCCACATAGATCAGAATGAGCTACAGAAGCACGGAGCCCTGAAAACTACTACTGCTGCATCAGAGCCTCAGACACCAGAACCCAGAATCAGCTTCTCAGTTCCCAGATGACTTGTCTGATAGCTGCACTAATGTGATGCTTAAACTAAGAATGAGTTCTGAGGAATCGAATGTACACATGGCCTCAACTTCCCGATCTGGCAAATGAAGCTGTTAGTCTTTGAGATGTGAAACATTCTCTCCAGGATTTTACACACTGCCTATATCAGACTCTTTCCTCCCAGATAAAACTTCCCCCATACTCATAAGCACCTTTGCAATATAAGTAGGAAGATGCACAAAATGGAAATGCAGGGACAAAAAATGGAGCAGAGACTGAAGGAGAGGTCATCCAGAGGCCAGCTCAGCTTGGGATCCATCCCTTGCACAGGCACCAAGCGCTGACACTATTACTGACGCCAAATTGTGCTTACAGACAGAGCCTCTAAGTGGCTCTACCAGCAGCTGACTGAGACTGATGCAGACACTTAACAGCCAACCACTGGACTGAGGCCAGGGACTCCTATGGAAGAGTTAGGGGAAGGACTGAGGGTAGCTGAAGGAGATTGCAACCCCATAGGAAGAACAACAGTATCAACTAACTGGACCCCTCAGAGCTCTCAGAGACTAAGCCACGGACCAAAGAGCATACATGGGGCTGGTCCATGGCCCCCGCTACATACGTTGCAGAGGAATGCCTTGTCTGGCCTCAATGGGAAAGGATGTGCTTAATCTTGTAAAATCTTGAAGCCCCAGGGAAGGGGGAACTCTAGCAGGGTGAGGTAGGTGTGGGAGCACCCTCTCAGAAGCAAAGGAGGGGGAAGAGACGTAAGAACTTGTGAAGGGGGGACCTGGAGTGAGAGGGGGCAACATTTGGAATATAATATAAATTAAATAATTAATTTAAAAAGGAACAAAAATATAGTCGTGGGCTACATGATAACATTAAGCAACAGACCACATTCATGGCAGCAGTTCCACAAGACCGTATTGTCCAGTGATATCATAGATCCCTCGTTTTGCCTAAGTTAGCTATGAGGCTTACAGAACGATACAACTGTCCTACAACACATTTCTCTGGATATACCCCATCATTAAGCCAGCCTCGATTGTCGCCGTACAGCTGTAAAGCTGGGCTGTGCCTGCCCAGGTGAAACTTCAGGAGCAGACCAACCTCACCTACGATCTGGGGAATGGGAAGGCCCCTCTGCCCTGACACTAATCTCTGTTGCAGCTCAGCCTTGGCCTGTTATCTTTTGTATGCCTTCATCTAGCACCACCCACAGGCCCAATTCCCAGCAGCTTTGAGATTCCTACTTTGAAATCTACAAGCAGCAGCTGAGTGTCCTGGCCCCTGCTCCTGGGTACCTGTACCTCTACTAACACCTGTCTGTCCATCTGCCCAGCGCATTCCACCTCTCTGGTCGTCTAGGTAGCACATGCACTGTGCCACTGAGCTATGCCACCAGCCCCTAACTGCTCTCTCTAACCTTTCACGTTGCCACACTCACCTCTGGGCAGTCCTCAAAGCCCTATTATAGTCATCTCTAACCAGGCTCTCCTGAAGCTGGTCTCATTCTGGTGTCAGTCTATTCCAGCTCATGACTGTCTGACTGCCATTAATTAAGATTCCCCACTACCCCTGAGATTTTTTTTTTAAATATTTTTCATACATGCACACAATGCATTTGCTCATATTCACTGTCAACTCTGGAGATCCTAAACATGTGATTTTTTTACTGCCACAAATTACAGAGAAAATCAATTACATCTAAAAAGTAGCCATGAACCATGTACTGCCAAGCCTGGCAATTAGAATCCTGTTCCTGTTTAATACAGGTTAAAATCGGATGCTGATGTATTCAGCTTTCGTGAGTGTCAAATTTCATTTTGTTATTTCAAATGCTTTGTGTGGCCAGGCAGAAGGGAAACCAATAGGCATCATTCGGCAGAAAAACCACAGCACGATCAGAAATAATGTTCAAAACCCCCATGGGACACATTAAGGAGCAGATTTTCAATATTGCTTTAACTGGGTCCTTTTGGTTTAGCCTGTTGGCACGTAAGTTCAGAATGCAGACACTGCTAACCCATCCACTTACAATTCTTATTAATAAAAAATCAAGTTTAACTAAGAAATGCACAATGGGAGCCTGGACGGTAAGATTTGATTCTAGAGACTGAGAGAATATTCTTCCCTTCTTCCCCCCCCCCCACCATTTCAAGCCAGCACCATTCTTAATCATAATAAGATTCTGACGCAAGGCACTATTTCCAGGGCAGTAATTGGTTTAACATCTTACTCAGGATTATCACTTAAGACCTCTACAGCAGTTTAAAGTGTGTCAGCATAAACAGCCGTAAAGAAGCGCTAAACTTCTAAGTCTTGATCCCATCAAAGCTACAAGCTCTGTCTCCTCAGACAGGAGGAAGCCTGGCGAGGTTGCCTTCAGCAATGGGGAGACCTGTGGTGTGCTGGATGTAACTCAGAAGTGTGCAAACAGCAACAGCTTTTTGAAATGTAAATTTCGGAAAAGCTTGTTGTAGAAATAAGTAAGGGGAGAGGTTTAAGGTTTTTGATTGCTGAATTTATTTATTGTATGTGGGTGTGGGAAGGGCCTGAGCCCTGGTGCACAGGTGGAGAAAACTTGTGGGATGCAGGTCTCTTCCACATGGGATGCTCAGGGACTAAACTTGGATTGTCAGGCTCGGCAGCAAATGCCTTTACCCACTGAGCCATCCATCCAGGCCAGAAAGAAGCGTAATACAATGAAAAAGGTACCAAGTATCAGTTGGTGCTACTTGTAACTTGGCCCATCTGTTTGTGTCTGAACTTCTGCTCCCTCATTACTGACCCACTGGGTCTTGTGTACCAAGGTTTACGCCTTCAGGACAGTCCCTCCACTGAGCACCCTGCCTTCTTAGAACAGCCTCTCTCCTCCCTGCCCTTCAGCCCCTCTAGGCACAAAGACGGAGAAGCAGACATTGTATGTATCTGGGAGCACAGAAGCAGGGCAGGGACTGCTCTAGGCTGGCCAGCCATCTCCTCCCCAGGAGACGGCAGGATTGGAAACAGAGCATTCATCAAGGAGCTGCCATGCTGTCCAAGACGCTCAACAAAACAGAGAGCGAAGTTTAGACTCAAAAGGCAAGTGAAAATGGAGAAGAGTAGGGGTACAAGGTAGTGTGTTTGGGGGTATGTGTGTGGAAATATTAAAGATTTACATGAGAACGATAACTATACAGTTTGAGAATAACTAAGCTCCACAAAAATGTGGTTTTAAAGGATGAATTTTACTCCATATGAACTCTCTCTCTCTCTCTCTCTCTCTCTCTCTCTCTCTCTCTCTCTCTCTCTCTCTCAATTTAAAAACAAAGGAAAACCCAGGGCTGGGATTCCCTAATCTCCACAGCCTGTTCTATACTGGTCACACAGTCGCCACCTTATGACATGTCCCTCTGTTTAAACAAGTAGCCTTCTGGAATTTACAAAGAAGTCCAAATTTTATAATTCAACAGAAATAATAATAGAGTAGAGGTCTCCCTTTCAATTCAAGTTTAAGCAAGATTAGCATTTCTGGGTTAAAATAAAATAATAACACAGAGAAAGAGAAAAAAGGCAGGCGAATTCCCAGCCAACACTTCCCAAAGCGAGATGAAGACGTCATTATCCAGGGAACAGGGGAGTGCATTCCTTCTGAGAACCACACTATTCATGACAGCATTTGAACTTGTGGTAAGTTTAGCCCTGGTCAAAAAAATATTTCCAAGTTTACTTGGCCATACAATGCTTTCCTCTGGCAGCTTCCCTATTGGTAACATAAGGGATTATGTCCCAGGGAATTCTCATGGGGAACGGTGTCCTGACCCCCACACAGACATATTCCTGGACTATCCTCAGAAAGGCAAATAGGGGAGAATCCAGGCAATGTGTATAATGATTCTATCCTAAAGGGGGCTTGTATGTTTTTATGTTCCTATTGCAAGCATTCCAAATGCTTGTTATTGACTGAAATTAATAAATAGTCTCTGTTTCCCACAGAATGGCACTTGACGAAAAGAACCATCTTGTACATCTAGATAAGAGGAGAAAGACTGTGGAATATGACTTGGGGCCTAGTGGCCTGTCTTGTTCTTAGTAATAGCACTTACCTTGATATGAAACTCCAGGTTCTCGTCCATGGAATAGATGTGATCAAAAATATCATGTGCAATCCTCGGTATGATACCCATAAGCTGAGGATCATGCAATTTCCCCTATAACAAAAGATACAGAACAGTCAAAGGAGTGCTGGGAAATACAGGAGAGAAATCAACAGGGTTCTGCCTTTTTCAAACAATGTCGTTTCATCTGTAAAAATCCAAGTTGATTGTGTGGGTCGTGTTTTGTTTGTTCCTGTACAACAAAGAGAAGTTTCTAGAATGATTGGTAGGGAAGGCTAGAAATTGGCTTCCTGGGGAGCTCCCCTCTGTTGCCAGAGAGTGCTGTCCTGGCTGTGGGGAGGTGGGGTCTGTCCTGGCTGGAGGGGGAGGCCATCTCCCCTCCTGTGTGAATCCACACACAGAGAAGCAATGAAACCATGGGAAGAAAGAAGGCGGGAGGTGAACAGGCACGCTTCAGTTTAACCTGTAATAGTTAGAGATTAACCAGTCCAGATAAACTAATCCCAAATCAAACCTGCTGGAGAATGGATAGATCCAACCATTGCCCAAGAATTTCTAAAGCCCTTACCCTCAAAAATACCCTCTTCAGGAGCATTTTACAGAACGGCCAAGAAAATCCATTCCAGTGATCGCATTTTGAAATCTAGAATTCTCCAACTGAATTGTTCTAAATATGTTCTTTTACTCCTTTTAATATTTAGATTGATTTGAAGGGTATTCATATATTCCTTTTTCCCACTTTTATTTAATTTTACCAAACAGGTGGAGGGATAAATACTCTTTTTGAACATTACTAATTACACTTTTATGCCTAGAATTTCTTTTTCCACCTATGAGGGCTGTCAAGAGATGCCCTGAGTATTGAGATGTTGATGGCCTATGGGAGGGAATGGAAGAGACAATATCCAACAATTCCCACTAAAGGGATCCTGAAGTATTTAAAGCCATGGCTAGGTTGTGTACAAGAACTCCACAGAATCTTCTCTTCATCTCCCAGTGAGATGACTATTCAAGTCCTCTCCCAAGTGTGCCACAAATATAGCCTGGAGATCTACAGTGATGGTGTACCTGAAGAAGATTTTAGACTTTTAGGAAGGTATAAAACTCTACAAAGAGTAACACAAAAGCCAGTTTTCTCCTCAGACCTTGGGGATGTTCAGCAACCTTTACAGATTCTCACAGACACCTGGTCCACATCTGCCCAGTGCCTTGAAGGCCAACTCTTTTCCCCTTGATTAATCCTTTCTCCTCGTCACACAGTGCTCTCCTAAAAGGAACTTCCAAGTCAACATTTGAGTTTGCAAGAGCAAAACCCCACATGGACAGAAGCATTAAAGACATGCCACCAAGCACTTAGTATCCCAATGTCTCAGCACATCTGACCCCTGACTCCCTACTCTATTATAAGCAAAAGGAATGCAGAATTCAGATATGCCTGGTTACTCTTCATCTGGCTCTTCTGGCATGCTGCCCTCATCTATCAAGAATGATAAATCAAATGATGTATTTGTGTGTGTGTGTGTGTGTGTGTGTGTGTGTATAAATATTTTTATTAGATATTTGCTTTATTTACATTTCAAATGTTATCCCGTTTCCTAGTTTCCCCTCTGAAAACCTCCTATCCCTTCCCCCCTCCCCCTGCTCACCAACCCACCTACTCCCGCTTCCTGGCCCTGGCAGTCCCCTATACTGGGGCATAGAACCTTCACAGGACCAAGGGCCTCTCTTCCCACTGATGACCAACTACGCCATCCTCTGCTACATATGCAGCTAGAGCCCCGCTCGAGTCCCACCATGTGTTTTCTTTGGTTGGTGGTTTAGTCCCAGGGAGCTCTGGGGGTACTGGTTAGTTCATATTGTTGTTCCTCCTATGGGGCTGCAAACCCCTTCTGTCCTTCTTAGAAGGGGGAACAAAACACCCATGGAAGGAGTTACAGAGACAAAGTGTGGAGCAGAGACTGAAAGAATGACCATCCAGAGACTCCCCCACTTGGGGACACATCCCATAGACAACCACCAAAACCAGACACTATTGTGGATGCCAACAAGAGCTTGTTGACAGGAGCCTGATATAGCTGTCTCCTAAGAGTCTCTACCAATGCATGACAAATACAGAAGTGGTGCTCACAGTCATCCATTGGACAGAGCACAGGGTCCCCAATGAAGGAGCTAGAGAAAGTATCCAAATGATGTATTTACACTGTGTTTTAGTTTGGCTCTAGACGCATTAAAAATGGGGTTGGCCTAGCACTCATGGGTTACTGCATAAAATTAGTGCAGAGCTCAATAGAATATATGACATGTTCCCTGCCACAGGAAGGACTCAATTCATGTCAGTGTATAACGTTCAGCTTCCCACAGGTCCTCACTGAGTTGGGGTGGGGCTGACTTGACCTAAGAAGTTATAAAACAACACCCTACTCCTGGCTACTATCTTATGGTATCTTTTCAACAAACCTTCAGAGCTCTTGAATAACCCATGGTAACCCATGACAGGTTCTTCTCCATGATCCACTACCAGAGAATGACTAGTAATCTAAGTCATTTATACTTTACTTAAATGTGTTTTCCTAGATGGTTCTCTCCCAATAAATCATCTTTTATTGATTCCTGACTTAAAATCAGTCTGCCAAAATGACCTGGGGCAGGGAGTATGTGTGTAATACTAAATAGGATAGACATTTGCTATGACAAACATGTATGCACACATGGAACATATGTGTGGTATGTGGGAGGGTGTGATATATGTGAGATATGTGTCTATTGTGTGGCAGTGTGAAAAGAGTTGTATGTGTTTATGTGTGTATATATTTTTGTATGTATGTATATAATGTATTTGTGTGTAATGTATGTATGTAGAGGATGTCTGAACAATATATGCTCTGTGTGACATATATGGAATGTGTGTGGCATATATTTAAACATGTGGAATACTCCTGTATAAGTAGGTGTGTCTGTGTTTATATAATGTATGTGGGAGATGTGTGTGATACATGGAGTATGTCTGTGTGACATCTATGGAAAGTGTATGTATAATATATATGAATGACTATCTGTATGTGTGCATGTGTGTGCATGTGTGTAAAGATCATACTGCTTCCAGATGAAACATATATACACAGATACAATGTGGTCACCAGGCTATGAAAAAAAGTGAATTTGGTGATCATGAAGGCCCTTCCAGCTGAGGTAGTAGAGATGGATTCCTTAGGAGCCCCCAGAGTGTGCAAGACGATTGAGATCTAGGCTGGGCAGAGGCTGTGGACAGCAGGGGTAAGCTTGCAGCAGCAAAAACAGGAACTGAGAGCAAGCATGCCCTATCAGGGACAGGCAAAGTACGCTATGACTCAGGGATGAGAGAGGCACAGTAGATAGGGTGGGCTGCTGTCTACCGCTCCTCCGAGGGAGTAAACAGGACACTTCACAGCTGTGCTCTGTACAACTCTCTCCAGAAACTTTTCCAACTGAATGCAGCCTTCCAGGAGCAAGTCCAGAAGGAGAACCAGGACATGGTTCACTGGTCACTCAACAAGATTCTGCGTTCTCTGCCAGTGATCTCCTGAACATGCACAGTTTCCTCAAACACTGTAGATGGGAAAGCAAGAAGCCAGCAGTGTTTGAGCACCATGTAGTCTTCATTTTGTTCAGAATCATTAGGAAGGTTTGCGAGGTGGCTGGAGAGACGACAGGCTTCCTATGCCTTCCAGACGTCCCTCTAAACAGAAAGAAAACCACAAGGTGTCTCCAGCCATCTCTCTCAGCATGCTGAGTGCAGGGAATCATCCCTTCCGCGCAACAGACCAAGTGGTGAGACAAGTCGCGCCCTCAGCCTGTCTGCAGCCAGCAGCCCGACATCCTCTCCACCGCCCTGCACATTCTCCTGAAAAGTTCACCTTGCATGATGGTGCCTACCATCCTCAGGACCAACACTGCCCAGTGAGTCCTATTTTACCTGAAAATCCTCCTTAAATGCAGTATCATGAGAAGCTAATCTTTCCAGTTTGATGGAGGATTATGTGTTGTTCTCTTTTAACAGAAGATAAGGGCAACACCCCTGGATATCAGACCCAAAATTGGGGAATTAAAAGAAAAATGCTTTAAAATGTGGCAGTCTGCTCACTTGAGAGCTAGCATCCCTTCTGAATGCATTTGAAAGAGCTCTATGTGTGTGCTGAATATATATAAATCCACCTTTTAGAAGACGCAACGCCTGCAGAGCATTTCTTATTTAATTGTGTTCCGGGATCCTGAACTTCTGTTTCCTACAGTCTACGACTTTAGCTTGCAGTAATCCCCTTCCCCTGGCTTCCGCTTAACAGACCCCTACCCTCCTCCTGCCTCTCAGCACCCACAGAACAACAGGATCCAGCAACATGGTCTGGGCAACATGGTCTGGGCAACATGGAAAGGGGTCAGCCAACTCCGTCCAGCTGCAGGCAGAGGTCACAACAAAGAGAGGTAACTCATGATGACTGACAAATATGTACGCACAGGTGACAGAATCTGGGGAACTCAGATGACAGAGGTATGGAATCCAGCTCCTCTGAGGTCCCTCAGGAGTGTGTTCAAGGCCCCAAAGGCTCAAATGTCCCCACAGCATCACAGGACCGCCACAATCTTCCCCATCAGCTACACCCACTCACTTTCTCCCGACATCTTCCTCTGCAGGGCAGTCTCTCTCGGTGTCTATAGTTTTTAAGTTTTTATGACACTTAGCAAAATACTTTACTTCTGTCAATGATAAACCAATCCCAAAAGCTTAGAATTCATTCTTATAAGCATTCCCTAATAGTTTGGCGATTTAAAATACTAAAGGGTTCCTCCTTCGTGTTACATAACACCTTACTTGTTTTCCAAAACCTAAAACCTGATGGGCTCCCTCTTGAGATCCTGAAGGAACACTCTCTCCCTCTCGTTCCTCTCTTGTCAGTCCTCCATCCTCAGTCTCCAGCAGAAGTGGAGCTGGAAAAGTCTGCAACTACAACCTCACTAGTACCTGCAAGGTCACAGCCCGGTCGCCCTTGAGAAAAAAATTGGGGAGGGGGGGCAAAGTTGGGGTATGGCCACACCAAGGCCAGGTCTTCTGGAACATACTGCTTAGGGAGTGAGGTGCGTAGACAACTCGCTAATATAACCCATGTGTTGGGCAGTAGTCCTGATGAAGAAGAGGAGGCAAATGAGCCTCATGTTTCTTTAATTTGCACGGTCCCCAAACCGCTTGGTCTTCTGCAAAATGGGCAAAAGAAAGTGAACACAACAGAAATGAGATCCTCGGCACCCCAGCCCACACTCCAATCAGTGCACAGAACATCAGAGCGCCGAAGAGTTTAGCCCCGCGCCTTTGAAATCTCCTCTTCAATAGGAATGATTCATGAGCTAAATCTATTCTGCAGCAGCCGTCTCAGGGCTGTTCCCAGGAGGGATTCATAAATGAAAAAATCCTTAGTGTGAAGGATTAAGGATTCATCCTACCCTGCTGCTTGTAAGCTGAATTCTCCAAACTTACTCTGTGGTTGTTTCATATAATAACCTTCCTCTCCTCTCCTCTCCTCTTTCTCCCCTTCCCTCCCTTCCCCTCCCCTCCCCTCCCACCTCTCCTTGCCTTACGTCATCTCACCTGTCAGGTAGGCCTGGCCTTTAGAACAGTAGCTTTCAACCTTCCTAATGCTGCAACACTTTAATATATATATCGTCCCTCATGTTGTGGTGATCCCCAACCATAAAATTATTTTCATAAGTACTTCATAACTGTAATGTTGCTACTGTTATGAATCATAATGTAAATATCTGATATGCAGGATGTCTAATCTGTGGCCCCCAAAGGGATCACACCCCACAGGTTGAGAACTGTTGCTTTAGACAAATTATCCAGCACCAGAGACCTTTCAGGAGCTCCTGGTGAAAAGCAGAAAGGGGGGCAATAAGGTTCCTGTTTAGAAGCTAGCCTGAAGCCACAAGCTCTGGGTGAGAGCACAAGGGAAGTCATCCCTTCCACAGGTTACTCAGTCCTGCTGAGTACCCGACCAGTTCACATCAGAAGGTTGATAGTCATTCAGGTTGTAGGCAAAGTGCACTGGGACCCACTCTCATTACCTAGCCCCAAACACACAGGGTGGGCAGAGCCACCACACTGGTACTGTTTTAACAAATACTTTATGGGGCCTCTTCTCAGTGACAGCCACTTTTTATACATGTGAACAAAAGCTAACAAAGGCTATGAGCATAGCTCAGTGGCAAAGTGATTGCTTAAGCTGCATAAGACACTGGGTTCAAGTCCAAGCAATGAAAATAAAGAATAAAACAATCACAAAGATAAAAACAGTACAAGCAATGAAAATTCCTGCTCTGGGAAATTGCAGTTTCTGCTAAATTCATCCAGTGCTACAAAATCTTCAGTGTTCAAAGAAAATGGAAAAAACCACAATCGTGAAAAAGTTAGAATTTAAAATGTGAAATCATTCCATTTTAAAAATAAATTCATGGGTTGGTGAGGTGGCTCAGTGGGTAAGAGCACCCGACTGCTCTTCCGAAGGTCCGGAGTTCAAATCCCAGCAACCACATGGTGGCTCATAACCATCTGT
>NC_034592.1:36386529-36423268 GCF_900095145.1 Mus pahari | reverse complement strand
TTTGCAATTTTATGAGGTCCCATTTGTCAATTCTTGATTTTACAGCACAAGCCATTGGTGTTCTGTTGAGGAATTTTTTCCCTGTGCCCATATCTTGAAAACTAAATTCTTGAGACTTTACTTCATTCATTGGCACTTCAAAACTCCCCAAGGACAGAACAGTCTGGCTGAACCAACCATCTCTGCTGCCACACCCATCTCACGCTTTGCCGAAACACTCGCCACCTCAGACACCGACAGCGCAAACTTACCTCCATGGTATGAGTTTTTCCTGATGAAGTCTGCCCGTATGCAAAAATTGTCCCATTATAACCCTCAAGGACATCTGCAAGCACAAGGGAGATGAACATTAATTCATTATGCTGATCCTCCACTGGCCTTGGTTGTATGATGTAAAGTTACCGTTCCTAATGGCCCATCTCTGTCTTCTCACACAAATGATATGTGCCAACTGCATGTGCTTTAAGTATGCTTGTGAAATAAGAAAAGAAATGCGAGTCTGCTGTCCCACAAATAAGGAGAAAGGGACCCTCATTTCTGCAGACTGTGGGACTCCAGGGTAAGTCTTTGTCGGCTACGTGACGCTTTCGCCTAGGTGTTAGTCTCTTGAGATTCTTGGGGAGGCAGACTTGCGTTTCTGGAGATTAGAGTAGAATGTGGTGCCTGAAGATTTGGTCTCGGTCAGCTTAACTCTGGATCCTTTGGGCCATTTCCCATGAACATCACAACAGACTAGAACCAGGGGAGCGAAAGGTACCACACTGCAAACCAAGCTCCAATCACGCTGGACACCAGCAGGCCTGACTTAAATGTGTAATGCCTCTGGTTTTCTTTCACTGCCTCGCTAGGAGGATCACCTGGACCCGTCAGCATCAGGAATTTCTCTTAATTACACAATAAGCACATGGTGAAAGCCCACAAGCGAGGCAGGCTGGCTTCGGTTTCACACAGGGAGGAGGGGAGCCGAGCGGGTGGGGGCTGCTTTATGTTGTGGAGCTGAAGATCATCGGTGGGAATGTTTTCAGAGCAGCAGAGGTGATTAAAACATACTCCCTCCTGCCTCCCCCTGCTCTCTACAACCATCGCAGAAAGGGAAACAATGCATAACTAACATCCTTGACCCACCACTCTGCACCGAGGGAGGAACTCTTAATGTGGTTGATGGTGAGGGCAAGGAGAAGTGCCCTGAATAGAGGATGCTACTTGGGGCCATGTGAGAAAGGGTGCCAGCCTGTCACCTCCATTTACTTCAGATTGGGATGGTCCCCTCTCCTCCCTGAATCTTATTGTGCTGGCTTTGGTGGTGGTGGTGGTGGTGGTGGTGATGGTGGTGGTGGTGATGGTGGTGGTGGTGGTGGTGATGGTGGTGGTGATGGTGGTGGTGGTGNTGGTGGTGGTGGTGATGGTGGTGGTGGTGGTGGTGATGGTGGTGGTCGTGGTCGTGGTGGGTTTTTCTTGCTAGGTTTTCAAAAGGGAAAAAAAAAGGCATACCTTTCTTACTATTCTGAGATTATGAGAATATGACGGGATCGGGGAAGAAATGTATTGAGTTGGGGGAAGGGAACACGCACATGTATCTGTCGTCTACAAATGGTTTTTGAAAGCGGTTTCCCTAGTAACAGCAGAAAGAAGAGCGGAAAAAACTGAAGAAGTCAGTGTTAAGGTTAGAGGTTTAAGCTTCCATTTCCATGAAAATGTCAACTTCCAGAGAAAAGATTTCCCTGGGGCTGGGGACAGTGCCAGCTCAGTGTGCCTCCACACTACCATGAACATGATGAACACAGACTTTGAGGGACCCAAAGAAAGAGGTTCCATCCTTCCGTTGTGACTTTAAAGTTCAATACTCACAGCACAAACAACTTCAGGCAGTTGGAATGGCAAGCACTGTCACATCAGAAAGCTTTTTATTTATTAGAAACTAAACATCTCTCCTCAGACTGAAGGCCCTTCCTTCCTTCCTCCCTCCCTCCCTCCCCACTCCTGGGTGTGTAGTGCTCCTGGGTGTGTAGTGCTCCTGGGTGTGTAGTGCTCCTGGGTATGTAGTGCTCTGGGATTTACTGGTCTGGGCCAACATCCATCCAGCTTCTGACCTTGCTCCTTTCTGGATGCAACCTGCCACACCCTAAAGGAAACTGACTCCTGAGCCTAAGTCCAGCCCACACTCCTTCCTCTACCATCTTCCTCCATGAGGTTTCAGGGCTGTTCTCACTGAGCACGGGACATAGTCTCACCAAGCAGGTAGTTAACAATCCCTGTTCTCCTGTGTTTACAGACTGAGTCCCCACATCAAGTCTCAGATCGATTGGGAGAGTGTTTCTTTAGAGGGCACAAACACTGGCTTCAGTCCTTGGCAGCCCACAGTCGAGGAGTGATGTCACACACCTATAATCCCAGCTCTGATGAGATGGAAACAAAAGGACCAGACCTCAAGGTAAGCTCTAGCTCTGTGAGGGCCTGAGGATAGCCTGAGCTAAATGAGAACCCATTTAGGATAGCCTGAGCTAAATGAGAACCTATTTTAAAAAGGGGGCGGGGACATGCCTAAGTGGCATTGGCTCACGCTGGGCTGAGGTACTGAGAGGCATGCAGGATGTACTCAGACAAAATCCCTTCTCTTTATTATGTCAATACTGAGTACAACTTCCTTGCTTTTTTTCCTTTTTTTTTTTTTTCATAGAGAACATACAAAACCCACTAACACACATTCTGGTTGGCTTTTGAAGTACCCAGAATCATCTTACAAGTAATATATTTTAGAGAATATCCCTGATCAAAATTGAATGCAGCTGATGGTGCCCTCTATCGACTCAATTCTGAACTAAAAGATAATTTTAAAATGTAAGGTCCTGTAGACCTAGGGTTGTCTATATTCTCAGATTTGAAAGGGTGGTGCATTTGTTTATTCCACGTGTGTTTTATGGTTAGTGGAGAGTGCTGGCAGAGAACACCATGGTGAACAGTACAGTTCAAGGGCTGAGAGAGGAACCAGCACAGGCGGCTGAGAGAAGACTTGAGCACTGGCTTGTGCTGGGCTCTGGGAAGAGCCACATACTGCCTCCTGGACCAGCCCACGGCTCCCAACGAAAAGGCCTGCAAACTTCCATCGCATTAAATGGCCAACGGTTCCTGGGCTGGAGAAACACAGTTGTTTTAGTCTCTGCGGAGCAGAATGACTATTTCCACACAGAATGTTCTTCCAGACAGAAGCGTCCTTTGTGACGGTGCCTGGCATGATGTGAGCCCCACACCTCTCAGCCCAGTGTCCATCTGTCCAGCAGCCCTGCAAATCCAGAAGCTTCTGTTGCAGACGACAAGCGGCATGTTATCTCCCAAAGAGGAGGGGAGAGGACAGAGGACACTGGCCAGCTCCAGCTACAGAGTTCAGAAGCTCGAGCACACATGCATCCTAGGTTCTGCTTACAGCTGAGCCCAGGTCTGACAGGGGCAGAAATGAGTGCTTTGTGAATCAAGTATCTGGGGACAGTTCTTCACACCTATACATCAGTATTCCTAAGAGGCTGCCCAGACTACTAACCCTCCCCGGGGGAGACGGTGTTGTGTCAGGGGCACTCACTAGGTTTCTGACAACAGCTAAAGTCTGCTCCATTGGGATCCTAAGGTTTGCCAGCAAACCAAAGAACTCAAGCTGCCCAGGCCGGCAGAACGAAGACCCAGGCTCCAGGCACCGAGGGCAGCAGACACTCCCATTGTAGTAAATGGCAGACAGTTCTGAGCTTGAGAAACATGTTTGCTTTAATCTCGGCTGAGCAGAGTGACTATCTGCACACACTGACCCCTCCAAAGCCTCTGCATTTCAGAATGGAAGCTCACCCACGACTGACCAGCACAAGGCTCTGGGGCCACAGTAACTGTTCTTTCCCCTCTGCTCTCCTCACACACTCATTCCTATCGCTGGCACTTGGGGCTGTGAGTTAACAGTCCATATGGCCTGGCTGAGAAAGAAAGGAAAGGCAAGATAACTCAGAGCTCAGTCAGTCAGCAAACTAGGTCTCAAGGCCCAGACCCACTCATCCCTCCAGATCTGGCCAAAGCGCTTTACTCTCCAAGCACCAAATTTCACTCTAATAAGGTAGAGAAAGTAGTGTTCACACCTCATCAACTGAAGCTTTAGGATGTGACATCTAAGGTGCTCGAGAGCAGACAGAATACAGAGCATACAGAATAATGAAGCGGATCTGAGTGTATCTTCCTAAGCTTAAAGCTTTTCGGTCTGCCCACACAGCCTCAAGGATACAGTCCAGCATGTCCACCAGAGGATGCAGACTGCCTCTGGCAACCTCACTTGCCACTGTGTACTCAAAACCTTACAGCACTGCCTCCGAACTACCCAAGCATGCCACATCGGTTGTATCTTCAGGCTCTCGCAGTTCCTGCTGCTACTACGGCCCCACTATTATCTGCAGTCCACTATTATCTGCAGTCCTCGGGGCCCCAACCTTTCTAAGAAGCTTTCCTCAGCCCTCCACTCCCTCCCTTCACCCACCAAATCGGCACCAAGTGGCACTCCTCTGTGTGGTCCTGGCATGGTACACACACCCATCTTAACCTACATAGCACCTAAAAGCATGAAAATGGCATATGAAATGCCTCTTCTATATTGAGAGCTCCTAGCAGACAGTCTTAAGATGTTTTGATGATTCCAGTCCCTAGCAGTGCTTATCAGGCGATAAGCACTTAATATTACCTGTACATATAAATAACTGTAGTTTAAAGAAATCAACTGGAAAAAAATTAAAAAAAAAAAAAAAAAACCAACCAAACCTCACCTCCTCTAAGCATTTGTTCAGTCCACATTTGATTGCTTTGGAAGGTGAAGAAGGTCCAGAGCTGTTTCTGCTGACTAGCACACAGTTACCAGGACCTCAGCAATAAGATCTGGTAACCATGGAGTTTAATGCCTAGACACCCACAGGAGCCTTATTTGCCGGGATTATAGTCACAAACCTTACAACCTCTTCCCACAGAGATGGAGAAATCTTCACGCTCTTTCAGCCAACACTTTGAAAAACACAACAAAGATGCAAGTGTAGGAAATGCCAGCATTCTAAACACCATAAATCAGGCTCTGTAAGGGTCTCAATAGACAAGGAGACAGAGCTCATCAGCCTATGACAACATCACGAATCAGGTGACCAGACCGATCTTCAGAATCATTTGATTCACATCTTCGTCTCTTTACCCCGTCCCAACCCTAACTGAGACAGGGCTCTTATGACAAGAAGACCCAGTGGCATCCACTGTGTACTCCAAGAAGGTTTTGCTTATGTATGTATGATTTACCTTACTGATGTAGAGAGGAAAGTCATTTCCTCTCGCAGGAGCCTTGGAGGTTACTTTTAAAAGTTCAATCAGGTATCTGTCAAGCCCAGGAAGATAGAAAGAGCCCATGAAAAAAGGAGAGGTGAAGAGGTCTTAAGAGGAAGAGTGGATAGAAGAAAACATAATATGAAGGAGAGAGGATACAGGGATCTGAGGCTTTAAACAGGGATGGAGATAGGAAATGAAGAGAGAGGAGTTGGGGGCAGGGTGAGTTAACCCAAACTAAGGATATGGAAAGAACCTCAATAGCATGAGTTATTAAATGAAATCTCAGTACCAAGTATGGGACAGCTCACTACAAGTTATTACTCAGGGAGGGTCTGAAGACCCTGAAACAATACAGGCTTCCCACTGTTCTTGGTTATGCAGCACAACTAGATGATAAGAACTTCTTGCTGAAGGCACCAACACATTGGCTGTACAACATAGAGAAATCAGCTTGAAGCTTCCTCACTGTTGGTTAGCTTGATAGTACCAGAAGGTGCTATGCAGGCCACTGAGGGAGAAAAGGCATCAACGCTATGCCTGCAACCTCCATGCTACAACACCAACCCGCCAGGGAAGACTCGCCTCTGGTACAATAGCGGCATGAAATTATATGGATAATCAACTCGTCTTGGCTTGGATTTGAGGCCTACTTCGTAGAAAGGCATTTAAGCCTGATGTTGTAAACCTGTCCTTTGCCCATAGCTCAGGAGGTCACCAGCCCTAGGAGGAACATATTATTATGTGCTAACCAGTCCTATCATCAGACTGCCTTGTCAATAGTTATGCCTATACCCATTGATTGTGTTACTGTCTCTCTGCACTAGTCAACAGCTAAAGTAGAGACTTGGAGCTGACCAAAGTACTGAGAATAAGTGTCTCTGCGAGTAACTGCTCAGCCTTCGATGGCCTATCTAGCTCCCACATACCCCAAGAATGTGGCTCAGAATACAACTCGGGGAGGCAGAAAGAGCTGGAGAAAGAGTTGCTGTGAAAGGCTGTCTTTCAGACACGACATAGCCATTCCAGCCATCAACTCCCTGCAGCTATGAGATGGGCCAACATTTCAACAAACATCACTAATTAAACTCAGGGTCCAAAACAGGGGGAGAGGGCAAGAAGTAGTGAGGGAGACATACTGGAGGTGGGTGGGTGGGTGGGAGGAAGTGGGGAGTTGAAGATTTCTCGTGAGAGTGGAAGGAAGAAGTCACAGGCACAAATAATCAAGGTATATTGTTTCATGTATGAAAAGAATAAATAAGAGTCTATTTCTTTAAATGTTTAACAAATGTTCCATTAGGCCTTTGTCATCCTAACAATTTCTTTTTAAGGGGAATAAGGTATTTGTCATTGCTATCAAATGAGTAGCAATGATTCACATGATAGCCATTGTGCCCTAGAAACGTCTGCTTATCATATGCTGAGCCCTGTTCTTCCAAAGGGTTTTCTTTGTAGATCACCATCTATTTGGGGTAGCAGGTTACCTAGAGTTGGGACAGATATTCACAGAAACTGCTTCTTCTTAATTTAGTTTTTAGCTGACACATTAAAAAAAAAATTGTCCACATTTATAGGGATGAGAATGACTATTTCTGACACCTCATATAAGAAAATATCCAAACACTGAAAGAGACCACACACTCGTGAATGGAAAAGCAAAGGTGATTACTACTGTTTGTTAATCACTGTTGTTTTCTAAATGGAGTGCATCCATCTCTAATTACATTGGCACAGAGGTAGCTGGATGTACCTAAATGGCCTTCATGCTTAGCACAGCATGTAGTAAATACTATTTGCTTCCAATAATGACATTGGAGAGAGAAAAGGATGGAAATTCTGGCACAAGTGATTAATCTTACTTTAATTTAAAAAAAAAAACAAAAAAAAAACAAAACAAACAAACAAAAAAACCCATGTCCATGCTCAGCCACAGGGGGAAGACAGGCCTGAACAGGAGGAAGCCAGGGAAGACACACTTCAAAAACAGAAACCACTCAAAGAGAGGCAGAGGAAGCAAAAGACAGAAACTACCACCCCCTGTCCACCAAAACGGTTCATCCTAAACAGCTGAGATCTAGGCTTATTTTTTCTTGTCAGTTTTCTATAATAATCTCGCTGAGAAGACCTTCAGAATTAATTGATGTCTGTAACAAGAGTGTGAATAAGCGTACACCTTAGCAGGGAACATTGCCTGCTGACGTGAGCCTCCCACACAGGTGTCCAGGGTCAGAATTCATCTAGCAGATGGACCAGGCCTGAATCTCATGAATTTCAAATAGGTTAGTCAGCTCGGCTTCCTGAGAACAGCAGATCGAAAGCTGCAAGATGCTTCTGTCTTTTAAACCCATGGCTGCCTGTATGGGTGGCGGCATCAAGACCTTTGAGCACATGGCTGCCGTGGCATTCCCATCTGAAGGCGAGGATTTGATGGAGAAAAGCAGGCGTGCAGGAGATGCCCCTCAGCCTTGTCCAGATGGCAGGCCCCGCCACAGCATGCTCCAACCTGCTCCAGCTTTGAAAGGGCAAAAGAGAGCAATGTGCAAATTGCTTCTTCGCCCGGCTGTTATTTTGACACAAATCCTCCAGGGCCAAGGCCAGTCCCAGTGAAATGAACTGATCTCTGAGGCACAAAGGCAAGCTTGAAGCTACCTGTTTAGGGGAACACATGTCAGGGTGTGGTAGGAGGGTTGAAAATGGGTTTGACAAAATTGAAATTAAGGAATGCTGTAGAGCAGATATGGCTGCACAGCTACCTCAAAGGGGGGGACTTCATGACACTGTAGAATACCCCTTGGTGGCAAGAGCAACCTTTCACCTGTACGACTACATTCTCAGAGTTATTAGTAAAAGAAATCAGCCACACATGTACAGCTAAAGCATGGAGCAATGCATTTCCTCCCTCAAACCCGAGAGGAACACTCTATCTGTAGTCTCCTGAGACCATGACAGAAATTCTGTGATGTCAACTCTTAGGTCACAGAATAACCTCACCAAAGACGTGGCAACAGCAACAGAGTGAACTAACACAGAGGTTGAATAACATGACTGAGGTCAGTCACAGCAAGGCAGGGCCAGAGCCAGGACAGCAATTTAGTGTTTCCAATTAACAGGCCTCTGCTTACAGTGGAGGCACACTGATTGCTGGGCTGCAAATGTCACTTTATGTTTTCATTAGTGACATCCCAGGAGGAAATAAAGGGACACTTACCTTTGACAATCTGCTTCGCACAGGCATTGTAGACCTGCTCCTGGGTTGTGTTGGGCGGCAGCACTCGGTCAAAGACATACGGCTTCCCTTGCTGAAAGCAGATAGGAGAAAGGAATGGAGAAAACACATTAGGGGTTTGGACCTAAAAAGCACTAATATTAGTAGTTAAGCCACAGGCAACTATATTGCCAACCCAGTCTTTAAGCCAGTCCTTTCCCTCACCACAGAACCTTTTATAGCACGAGCCGCAAGTATACCACATGCATGGATGCTGGGCGTCAAGGGCCTTGAAGGCACAGAGCTCTAAGTCTTTATCCAGTTTTCTGGATAAAAAGGTAGACAAGTAGAGCAAGTAGCTAATAGGCAAGGATGCTGACCCAGGAAAACAAACAGTGTCCAGGTATGCAGTAAGGTGACAGAGATGACAGAGCTGAGCCCAAGCAAGGAAGGCTTGACCAGAGACGTCTCAGCTCAGAGGATCATGGAAAGTTCAGAAAGATCGATATTGGGGAAGATTGTTCTAGGCCCAAGATGAGTAGACAGCAAAGGGTCTGCTATATTCAGGAAATAAAGAGGTACCACAAGCCCGGGGCTAGCAAGGAAATCTGGAGGCAGTAGGTAGGGTACTGCTGGACAAATAAGTAACCGAATAAAACCTGCCCGGGTTGTATTTACTGGAGAGACGAAGTGATCAGATTGAAGAAGCCATTGTCAGCAGACACAAAGCACTACTATCATCCCGCAGAATTCAGTTCCCTGTCATACGGAAGTAATGTCTAAACTGCATGGTAGCTTCCAAAACCAAGGAGCCCTTCTATGCATCAAAAGAAGAAATGTGAGGCAGAGTGGTTGTCTAGGCGTTTGGCTGGCAGCTACATCTGTAAACTTCAGAGAAACTGCTAAGTCAGGGGAAGGGAAGACCTCTACCTCAGCACCAGATAGATCCCGCTACCTGTCATTCCCTGTTCAGTAAGGACTAACTGGTATCTCAATGTCAGGCACAGCAGTGGACATTGGGGGTGGGGGGGGACTCACCTCTGCCAACAGTGCCCAGGCAAATCAGCACAGCCTCTCACACCGCCTGGCCCACACACCGGAAACAGAAGGACAAAGGACAAGAAAAGAGAGAGGAGAGCTAAAACCACACCTCCTACGAGTCAGGGACAGGCCGACTCCTCAAAGAGACAACTACTCATCAGAGCTCCCAGAGAAGTCGTGCTGCATCCTGTAACCTTCCTACAAGGACACACAAGGCCTTTGGGCAGGCTAAATGGTCACTCATTCATCCTGTGGCTCCAGGCAAATGGAGGTAAAATCCTGGCTCTGACTGTATGTTTGACCCTTAGTTTCTGAAAACAGAATTGACCTAGCCAGGCAAACAAGTGATGTCTAATTTTACCTTAGAAAATGGAGAATTTTTACAAAACATAAAAAAAGAGGGGCGGGGACGAGGTGAGCTTCATTCACAGACACGGACCTCCAGCCATTCTGAAAGTAATGGTGAGAAGGGATTGCTTCCTTACATCTCACTCGCGGTTCTGTACTGGTTCTGTACTTTAGTTGATGAACCAGGTATTCATTTGGTTGAGTAACCAAAACCTATTCCTCACCAAAATACTCAACTAACCGTCCGTCTTACTAACCGTCCGCCTTACTAACCGTCCGCCTTACTAACCGTCCGCCTTACTAACCGTCCGTCTTACTAACCGTCCGTCTTACTAACCGTCCTAACCGTCCGTCTTACTAACCGTCCGTCTTACTAACCGTCCGTCTTACTAACCGTCCGTCTTACTAACCGTCCGTCTTACTAGCCTTATCCATTTTCATACTCAGCCCGTATCAGGCACTGGAGGGATTCGGTTAGGTTAAGAATGAATATTACCACTGCTCCCCAGAAGACACCATACCCTGAGGCATCCCAGATCTGCTGCACTCAGAGCATTTGGTAAGGACCCTCGAGAAGTCCCACAGCTGCCACTGGGAACCCAGTGGACTTGGGGACCCATCAACCCCCAAAACTCCCACCCACCGAATACCACTCCCCTTCCACCCGTCCTTTTTGGCTGCGACAGACTGCCAGCTAGTCTGCTCCACTGAAGATCCCACAGCCAGAGACATCCTAGGGGACGGGCTGCACTCAGAGTAACTGACACCACGCCTGAGGCATCCCGGGAGACCTGCTGCACACAGGGCAACGGAGCAACTGATCGCCAGCTTGTCTGCTCCCCTGAAGACACCACAGCTTGCAGGCATCCCAGGCGTTCCTCTCTAAACAGGGCAACTGGGCAGCCGACACCACAATCCAAAGACCCCTGGTAGGCTCTGTGGCATGCAGAGAAATCGACCCAACAAACTGAAAGCCTCCCTGGAGTTCTGCTGCACACAGGGAGACAGAAACCACAGTCCATAGCCCCCCCCCTGGAGAACAGCTTCACACAAGACAACAGCTTAACTGCCCCTCTGAAGACCAGTTGGAAGGTCCCACAGGAGGTCTGCTACAGCCAGGGCCACATGCCTACCAGGAGACCTAAAGCAACCAAGGGACAAAAGAGTCAGACTCCAGACAGAGTCACCCAGACCAGCAAACACCAGGGATAACCAGATGGTGAGAGGCAAGCTCATGACCATAATAAGCAACAGAAGGCAGTATATACATGGGCATAATCAGAAACCAGTTCACACACCACAGCAAGCCCTGAATACACCAACACACCTGAAAATCAGGAAGCTGACCTAAAATCCTATCTCATGGTAATAATAGAGTCCTTTAAAGAGGATATAAATAACTCACTGAAAGAAATACAGGAAAACACAGATGAAAAAGAAGAAGCCCTTAAAGAGGAAACAAAGTAAATCCTTAAAGAAATACAGGGAAACACAATCAAACAGGTGAAGGAATTGCATAAAGTGGTCCAAGACCTAAAAGTGGAAGTAGAAACAATAAAGAAAACAAAAATGGAGACAAATGTGGAAATGGAAAACCTAGGAAAGAGGTCAGGAATTACAATGTTAAGTATCACCAACAGACTACAAGAGAAAGAAGAAGAGAGAATATCGGGTGTAGAAGACACCATAGAAGATATTAACACAACTGTCAAAGAAAATTCAAAACATAAAAAATTCCTAACTCAAAACATCCCAGGAAATTCAGGACACAATGAAGACTAAATCTAAAAATAATCAGAATAGAGGAGAACGAAGATTCCCAGCTCAAAAGACATGGAAATATCTTCAACAAAATCATAGAAGAGAAGAAAACGTCCCCAACCTAAAGAGATGGACATAAAGGTACAAGAAGCCTATAGGACACCAAATAAATGGGACCAGAAAAGAAAATCCTCTTGTCACATAATAATCGAAACGCTGAACACACAGAACAAAGAGAGAATATTAAAAGCTTCAAGGGAAAAGGATCAACTAACATACAAAGGTAGACCTATCAGAATTACACCAGACTTCACAACAGAGACTACGAAAACCACAAAAGCGTGGTCAGAGGTTATGCAGACTCCAAGAGAATACAACTGCCAGCCCAGGCTACTATATCCAACAAAACTTTCAATCAACATAGATGGAGAAAACAAAATATTCCAGGACAAAACCAAATTCAATCAGTATCTATCTACCAACCCAGCCCTACAGAGGATCCTAGAAGGAAAACTCCAACACAAAGAAAAGACAAGATACTAAGCATCTCACAGCAAAGTCAAAAGCAGAGCCACAAGCACATAAAATCAATAACAGGCACCTACAAAATCAATAACAGGAACCAACAGTCGTCTGTCTTTAATATCTCTCAATATTAATGGACTCAACTCACCTATAAAAAGACATAAGCTAACAGACTGGATACACAAACAAGAACCAACATTTTTCTGCATACAAGAGACACACCTCAATAACAAAGACAGGAACTATCTCAGAACAAAAGGATGGAAACAGGTCTTCCAAGCAAATGGTCCCAGGAAACAAGCTAGAGTTGCCATCCCAACATCCAATAAAACAGACTTTCAACCAAAAGTTATCCAGCATGATAAGGAAGGGTACTTCATATTCATTAAAGGGAAAATCCACAAGAGAAAGTCTCAATTCTGAACATCTATGTCCCAAATGCAAGGCACCCACATTCATAAAAGAAACTTTACTAAAGCTCAAAACACACATTGAACCCCACACAATAACTGTGGGAGACTTCAACACTCCACTCTCACCAATGGACAGGTCATTGAAACAGAAACTAAGCAGAGACACAGTGAAACTGAGAGAAGTTATGAACCAAATGGATTTAACAGGTATCTACAGAACATTTCACCCTAAAACAAAAGAATACACCTTTTTCTCAGCACCTCATGGTACCTTCTCCAATATCAACCATATAATTAGTCACAAAACAACCCTCCACCAATACAAAAAGACTGAAATAATCGCATGCATCCTATCAGTTCCCCATGGCCTAAAGCTGGTCTGCAATACCAGTACAAACAACAGAAAGCCCACATACACATGGAAACTGAACAACTCTCTACTCAATGACAACTTAGGGAAGAAATAAAGGAAGAAATTAAAGACTTCCTGGAATTTAATGAAAATGTTGACACATCATACCCAAACTTATGCGACACTATGAAAGCAGTGCTAAGAGGAAAATTCATAGCACTAAGTGCCCTGGTAAAGAAACTGGAGAGATCCTACACTAACAACTTAACAGCACACTTGAGAGCTCTAGAACAAATAGAAGCAAATTCAACCAAGAGGAGTAGACAGTAGGAAATAGTCAAACTCAGGGCCAAAATCAACCAAATAGAAACAAAGAGAACAATACAAAGAATCAATAAAACCAAAAGCTGGTTCTTTGAGAGAATCAACTAGATAGATAAACCCCTAGACAAACTAACTAAAGGGCCCAGAGGCCTTATCCAAATTAACAAAATCAGAAATGAAAAGGGAGACATAACAACAGAAACAGAGGAAATTTTAAAAACTCAACAGATCCTACTACAAAAGCCTATACTCAACAAAACTAGGAAACCTAGATGAACTGGATGGTTTTCTAGACAGATACCACATACCAAAGTTAAATCAAGAGCAGGAAAACTGTCTAAACAGGTCCGAGTCCCATAAGGAAATAGAAGAAAACATTAAAAACCTCAAAAAAAAAAAAAAAAAAAAAAAAAAAAGCCCGGGGCCAGATGGATTTAGTACAGAACTCTATCAGACCTTCAAAGACCTGTTACCAATAGTCCTCAAACTATTCCATAAAATAGAAACAGAAGAAACACTACCTAATTCATTCTATGAATCCACAACTACTCTGATATCTAAACCACACAAGGAACCAACTAAAAAAGAGAACTTCAGACCAATCTTGTTTTTGAATATTGACGCAGAAATACTCAATAAAATTCTTGCAAACCGAACCCAAGAACACATTAAAAGCAACATTCGCCACAATCAAGTAGACTTCATCACAGGGATGCAAGGTTGGTTCAATATATGAAAATCCATTAACATAAGCCACTATATAAAGAGATTCAAAGAAAAAAAATCACATGATCATCTCCTTAGATGCAGAAAAAGCATTTGACAAAATACAACACCCCTTCACGTTAAAAATAATGGAGAGATCAGGAATTCAAAACTCATATCTAAACATAATAAAAGCAATTTACTGCAAACCAACAGCTAATAGCAAATTAAATGTAGAGATATTTGAAGTAATCCCACTAAAAGAGGGGACAAGACAAGGCTGCCGGCTTCCCCCACATCTATTCACTATAGTACTCGAAATGAAAGCTAGAACAATAAGGCAACAATAGAGATCAAAGGAATACAAACTGTCAAAGAAGAAATAAAGGTATCACTATTTGCAGATGATATGATAGTATATATAAGTGACCCCAAAAATTCCTAAACAACTTCAGCAAAGTGGCTGGATATAAAATTATCTCAAATAAATCAGTAGTCTTTCCTTTATACAAATGATAAACAGGCTGAGAAAGAAATTAAGGAAACAACTCCCTTAACAATAGTCACAGATAATATAAAGTATCTTGGGGTAACACTAACCAAACAAGTGAAAGATCTGTATGACAATAACTTCAAATCTCTCAAGAAAGAAATCAAAATAGTTCTCAGAAAATGGAGAGATCTCCCATGCTCATGGATTGGCAGAATTAACATAGTAAAAATGGCCATCCTGCCAAAAGCAATCTACAGATTCAATGCAATCCCCATCAAAATCCCAACATAATTCTTCAAAGACATGGAAAAAGCAATTCTCGAATTTATCTGGAATGGCAAATAAACCAGAATAGCAAAAACAATTCTTAATAATAAAAGAATGGCTGGGTGAATCCCCTGACCTCAAGCTTTATAACAGAGCAACAGTGACAAAAACTTCATGGTACAGGTACAGAGACAGACAGGCTGATTGATGGAATAGAATTGAAGATGCAGAAATAAAACCACACACTTACTGACACTTGATCTTTGACAAAGAAGCCAAAAATATACAATGAGAAAAAAGAAAGCATCTTTAGTAAATGGTCCTGGTATAACGGGCTGTCTAAATATAGAGAACTGAAAATAGACCCATATTTGTCACCTTGCACAAAGCTCAAGTCCAAGTGAATCAAGGACCTCAACATAAAACCAGATACACTGAATCTAATGAAAAGAAAATGGGAGTCTCAAACTCATTGGCACAGGGGAAATTTCCTAAACAGAACTCCAGTGGCTCACACTCTAAGATCAAGAATTGATAAATGGGACTTCATGAAACTAGAAAGCTTTTTGTAAGGCAAAAAACACATAGTCAATGAGACAAATCGGCAACCTAAACATTGGGAAAAAAACCTTCACTAACCCCACATCCAATAGAGGGCTAATATCCAAAATATATAAAGAACTCAAGAAGCTAGCCACCAAAAAACCAAACAAGTCAATCAAAAAATGGAATACACAACTACCTGATAATTCATAACACAGGAATCGCTAATGGCTGAGAAGCACCTAAAGAAATGTTCAAAGTCCTCAGTGAGCAGAGAAATGCAAATCAAAACAACCCTGAGATTCCACCTTACACCAATCAGAATGGCCAAGATCAAAACCTCAGTGGCAACAAATGTTGGTGAGGATGTGGAGAAAGAATAACACCCCTCCATTGCTGGTGGGATTGCAAACTGGTACAACCACTCTGGAAATAAATCTGGAGGTTCCTCAGAAAACTGGAAATAGATCTACCTGAAGACCCCGCAATACCACTCTTGGGAATATATCCAAAAGATGCCCCACCATGTCACAGGGGCACGTGTTCCGCTATGTTCATAGCGGCATTATTTGTGATAGCCAGAAGCTGGAAACAACCCAGGTGCCCCATGACAGAAGAATGGATATAGAAAATGTGGTTAGTTTAAGCAATGGAATACTACTCAGCTATTAGGAAGGAGGACATCCTAAGTTTTCAAGGCAAATGGATGGAACTAGAAAATATCCTGAGTGAGGTAACTCATACCTAAAAGGATATGCATGGTATGTACTCACTAATAAGTGGATATTAACCAAAAATAAGTTCAGAATACCAAGATACAGTCCACAGAACTCAAAAAGGTCAACAAGCTGGAGGGCCCAAGTGAGGACCCATCAGTCCCACTTGGGAGGGAAAAGAAAGCAACCACAAGGAGGAGGGAGGGAGGGACCTACGAGGGAAAGGGAACAGGGTGGGCAGGGAGAGGGGAACCTGATCTGGTATTGGGTGGGGGAAAAAGGACTAAAGTCCTGAAGGCCAGCAGAAAGGATGGAAACAGGCAACCTCAGGAGATAAGAGGTTGGGGTGACCCTCTAGAATTAACCAGAGACCTGGGAGGTGAGAGACTCTCAGGACTCAAAGGGAGGGACCTTAGATGAAACGCCTGACAGTAGGGAGAAGGAACTTATAGAATCCACCCCCAGCAGAAAGTCAGGGCATCAAGTGAGGGATGGGGTTGCCATCCCACAGTCAAAACCCTAATTGTTCCTGTCTGAAAGAGTTACAGGGATGGAAACGGAGAGGAGCCTAAGGAAAAGAAGGTTCAGCGACTGACCCAAAGTGAGATCCAGGTCAAGGGGAGTCCCCAAAGCCTGACACAATTACTGAAGCTATAGAGCACTCACAAAAAAGGACCTATCATGACTGCCCTCCAAAAGACCTAACAAGCAACTTAAAGAGTCAGATGCAGATATTTGCACCCAACCAATGGACAGAAGCTGCTGACCCCTGTGGTTGATTTAGGGAAAAGCTGGAAGAAGCTGAGGAGGAGAGCAACCCTGTAGGAGGACCAGCAGTCTCAATTAACCTGGATCCCTGAGATCTCTCAGACACTGGACCGCCAACCAGACAGCATACACCAGCTGATATGAGGCCCCCAACACACATACAGCAGAGGACTGCAGGGTCTGTGTTTAGTCAGAAAAGATGCACCTAACCCTCAAGAGAGGGGAGGCCCCAGGGAGTTTAGAGGTCAGGTGGGGTGGGGATGGGGGTGGGGACAGGGGGCAGGGAGGAGGTATGGGATGTGGAATAGTCAGAGGAGAATGGGCCAGGAGGGGAATAAAATCTGGAGTGTAAAAAAAGTTAATAATAATAATAATAATAATAATAATAATAATAATAATAACAATAGAATGAGTATTACCCTTACAGGGTACCCAAGTTCAGTTCCCAGAACCCATGTCAGGCACTTGCAATGATCTGAAACTCTAGCTTCCTGGGATCCAAGACCCTATTCTGGCTTCTTTAGTCACCAATACTCAATACTAGTCACACACACACACACACACACACACACACACACACACACACACACACCAACTCATAAACACTATTTAAAATTATTTAAAAAAAAAACTTTTTAAAAAAGTTCAGCCAATACCAGGAGAGTAAAAAGTAAAGTTAAGCATTTACAGACGGCTGTGGGTGTATCTGAGTGGCAGAGCTCTTGCCTGGCACACACGAGGCCCTGGGGTCCGTCACATGCACTGAAAACACAGGAAAATTAATATTTACAAAATTTAAATAAGCCTAAGTCTTCCACTAAACCCTCTAGAAACTTAAAACAAATTTCCTGTTTCTCCAAGCTTCGATGGAGCACCAGCGAGGACTGTGCTGTCTCCACGGCATGACCCTGCTTTCAGTTTTAGAGAAGATATATTTAATGCAGCAGGAAAAATGATCCACTGAATGATGGTGTACGGGACACACAGAAGGGATGCCCCAAGTTTGCTCTCCAGCTTAAATGCTTGCTGTGATGCGGTACACTTTCCTTTAAGAGAGATGGAAGACAAGAATTCACTATTCCCCTTTAAAAATATTATCAATCATCAGTTGACAAACAGCATGACACTTTTAAATGACCTAAAGTTTAATCCCCAAAGCAACCGCCTGCAAGACTGTATGGTTGGGTTTACGCCGAGAAAGATGAAACTCTGAAAATCATTAGTTACAGGACCCATCTTGTCAGAGCTAGCACGTTAGCTAGAAATGTACGCATTTCAATGCCCTTCATGCGCTCAGTACTCTATACAGGCTTCTGTTTTTAAATGAACCTTAAAGTATTAAAAGAGAGAGATTAGAATGTTGTTGAATGTTTTCGGAGAACTGACTTGTACCAATTATATATACACTTGCCCCCTCCTCGCCTTTCCTCTCCCCTCCCCCCACATTTTTCTACTAAGAATATCTCACAAATTCTGATCAAAACAAGAACAGAGGTCCTTACCCAGAATTCCCAAGGAGACAAGAATCTAATGCTTCTGAGGCTGCAATGGCTGAGAATTCTGTAGGCAGGCAACAAACCCACCTACTTGGCCGTTTGCAGCTAGAGGAAAACATTCAAATACCATTGCTGTGTAGGTGCTGGACACTGGCACTTGGCCTGGATGAGGCCACCACCCACCAGCCTCTGAAGGCTCGTTTCCCTCCAGGCGTCCTCTCTGATGACACACGCCAGAGTCCTCTGCTGGCGTCTCTTTCAGGCAGAAACAGTCAAGAACTGGCCTAGACCCAAGCCTCCTTGTTGTGTGCTTAGGTTTTAGGAAACTGAAATGACTATTTCAGCCTTCATCTAACATTGAGGTTCAGGAGTTCCACCTACTAGAGAGTCCCACCACTATGAGTGCCCCTTAGCCACCCAAACTTCACTAGAAAAAAGAAAACCATCTTGTTCTCCCTATCCGTGTTTCCCAGCAATCACCCGGACAATTACACTCAGTGTATTTATAAGGCTCAGTGTATACCAGACATCCCATCTGGGATATAGCCTCAATCATTATCAATTCGTAGTATCTATACCACACAATTCTCCCCATCAATCTCTTACGCGAAACAGCCAAAGGCCCTAGCCATTCCCCCTTGCTGTTCTTTGTCCCTAATAATCCATTTCTATCACTGGCCAGAGTGGGTATTCCAAAAATAAGATGACATCACTTCCTCACTTGATACCCTCCTGTGGCTCCTGTCCTACTCACACACTAGATTCTGCCCAGGGCTGCCTGCACTCTCCCTTCTCCTGCAGTGTTGCCCAGTGGAACCTCCTGCACCCTATTCATTCCCTTCTCAGTGTCTTTGTTATCAACCTCCCTTCCCCTCAGAGTCCTCTTAGCTCAAACCTGCATTTGGCTACCCCTTATGAACTGCTACTTTAATTTGCTTTTATGTTTTTTTGTACTAAAACATTAGGATGTAAAGCAACTTGGAGGGGGAGTTCTATTACATCTTATAGGTTAGATCTTATAGAGTTCATCATCAAGGGGAGGTAAGGCAGGAGGACAGACAGTAACCTGAAGGCAGGAACTGATGCAGAGGCCAAGGAGGAACCCTGTTCACTGGCTTGCTTCCAGCGACTTGCTCAGCCTGCCTTCTTATACAGGCCAGGACCACCTGCCCAGGGGTAGCACTGGCCATGGTAGACTGGGCCCTCCCACATCAACCATCATGAAGAACATGCTCCCAAAGACATGTGCACAGACCAATCTGACGAAAGCATATCCTCAGTTGAGGCTCCCTCATCTCAGGTGACTCCAGTTTGAGTCAAATTGGCAAAAAGCAGCCAGCACATTCTTCATTATCTCATACTCTTCATCCTTCGGGGCTTTCATGGTTCTAATTAAAGCAACCCCACCTCACACTGATACAACTATCACCTAAAATTTTGCTTTGCTTCATGCCAAGGAGTGTAGCACCCATTTCCAGCCAAATGGCCCATTGCAATGTAAGTATCCCACTAGAACAGAAGTTGCAAATCCTAAGCAGACAGGCAAACCCACTGAGCCTCCATACAAGGAGTCTGGAATGCACACTCCACACGCATTACCAATAACGAAGCTTGCCACCACTGTCACGAAGCCTCTATGCGCTTCAGTGGAACTGCACAGGAGCACAATACTAAAACGAATGACCTACCGGGATCACATACAAAAAAAAAAAAAAAAAAAAACCTTAGCAGATGGGCCTTACACTTCTCTAGTTAAAATTAAAAACAAAAATCATGCCACCAGAATTCCTCTCAAGTTGTTGAGAGCAAAATGTCTGCGAACCATATGGCCTGCCTATTAATACATTGACCTGTTACCCAAGAACCGCTCCCTGCCTGCAAGCAACTCAGCTGTGAAAGACAAAGGGAAGATGATGTTCCGAAGATGGGTAAGGAGAATAAGGCACAGTAAATGAATTGATCTTATAAATACATTATTAAGAAACCCAGGAACAATCTTAAAGACTGAACAAGAGTTGTGACCAACGGCGGCCATAATTGGAATGTATGTTTTCCCTATCTTCATTAAGAGGGATGGAAAGCTACTGTTTCCACTGAGAGTTGCTGGTTGCTGAGAGCAATCATTAGTCAGATGCTTAGATGACTTCATTCCCGAAACTACAGGAAGGGAGTGCAGGGGAGGATGAATTCTTTCTACTTCAACTGACTGGCTCCATGCTGACCGTCCGAGCCGCCCATTTACGCCCCATCTCACTCCTCAAGCGGACTTTATGAGGTATTGCCATCCGTGTGTCACAGAGTGGACAGCTCGTTTTCAGCTCTGTGCCCTGTAGAAGTACCTCTGTGACTTTGATTTGCCAGTGTTCTTCCTTTACACTTTACACGGTGCTATCTTCCTAAGAGATTTACTTTTTTTTTTCCTCTCTCTCTCCTGAAAGCAGGAGAAGCCAGTGTTTTTTGAGATTAATAGGAAAGACTGAAGTAACTTGATCAATATGGTAGCAAAAGACAATAGGGCAATTCAGCGTTAGGCATGGGCATGGTACTAACCTGGAGCCAGAGGAAAGGACTTGAGAACTGGGAAGAAGTTGGAAATTCGAGAAAGCAGGTAAGCATGCTTATGGCAAGGTCTCTTACCAACAGAGAAAAGGAAGGCAGACAGACAGACAGACAGACAGCACTCAATCAGAGGCAAGGAAAAAGACAGATGTAGACTTCATATGAGATAGTGAGAAAAAATATTAAGAAATACTCTGGAATTGCTCAGCCCCCAAAGGTCCTTCACAAGAAGAGGCACTGGGAGAAGCAGCCAGGTAGACAGCAGGTCACGCCTGAAGAGGACAGCCAGGTAGGCAACCAGTACACGCCTGGGGTCCAGACTATGGGCCACTCCCTAGAACACTAAAATCTCTGCTTTAAATCGCTCACACTCTAGGAATCAAGGAGACAAAAGGCATGAGTCTCTGGCCCTTTCTTAAAATAGTTCCTCGTTCTGTTCCCAGTCAACTCTAAATGATTTCTGAGTACACACACTAATTGGGCCAATGAGCAAAGAGCCAGTGCTGTAGGTGCTGCAATCCAGCCGAACACGTGTGGCAGGCAGCCTTTGATCTGCTTACCCTGACAATGCCCACCTCCACAAGCCTGCACTCGACTCAGCCAGCGACATCCTTTAGAAAGAAGTGTGCAGTATCAACTTTAAGCCCACCTCCCAGGAACCTGAAGCTTGGCACTGTTTCCAGAACAAGTCAGACAGGGCCTGTCGTGGTTTGAATAGGCTTGACCCAGCGAGTGGCACTCTTGGGAGGTGTGGCCTTGTTGGGGTAGGTGTGTCACTGTGGGAGTGGGCTTTATGTCCCTCATCCTAGCTGCTTGGAAGTAAGTATTCAGCTGGCAGCTTTCAGATGAAGATGTAGAACTCTCAGCTTCTCCTGCACCAAGCCTGCCTGGACACTGTCCTGTTCCTGCTTTTGTGACATTGACTGAACCTCTGAACCTGTAAGCCAGCCTCAATTAAATGTTGTCCTTATAAGAGTTGCCTTGGTCATGGTGTCTGTTCACAGCAGTAAAACCCTAACCAAGACAAGGCCTATGTCTAATCAGCCCTGCCTCACTTTGGAAGCTAGTGTCCACCCTCCAAAGCACTTTCTTCCTGTGGAAAACCCACACAAGGACAGGTGTACTTGTTTCTGAAAATTGTATGGGTTTGGTTTTAATTGAAGAACTCTAAAGATACCCACAATTGGGACATCAGGAAAGCGTCATATTAGCGTGCATGAGGAGAAACTAAACTATGAAGGGCTTTCATAACCGTCTGAAAGGATATACCCAAAACATTAGCTAAGAAGCCCAAGCCCTTAACTAGTATAGATGCCCATATTTACCAACATGAATATAGGCACCAGAAGCTTGAGGAGTTGTTTGTTAAAATATTATCGCCACACAATAAACTTCATTCCTTTGTGCAATACAGTGCAGGGAACATTCAAGTCCTACATTTCCATCTAAGTCCAGAGCCTTCCTATCACCCTCAGAAGAACCCCTTACTGGATTAGCAGCCCGTCACCCCAACATTCTCCCTTGTTCTAGGCAACCACTAGCTCTGCCTCCAGACTTCAAAGAATCGCCTGTCTTTGGTATGTCACATAAAAGGGGTCACAGAGTGTGGTCTTCTGAGCAGCCTCCCTCACCCACCACCGTGTATCATGGCTTCATTTCAAGACCAAACAATATTCCACTGGATGGATATATAATACTTTATGTACCGTTCGTTAATGGATGGGACCACTGTGTTGATTTTCCTTGGGGCTATTATGAATATTCACATACAAGGTTGTATGTGTTCCCTTTGGGGATGTATCTAGGAGTGGACCTGCTGGGCCATATAACTCTACATTTAAGTTTAGCTTTGAAGAACTGGCAAATTACCTTCCAAAGTGACTGAGCTATTTACTGTTCCTGCCAGCAGTGTATGCAGGTTCTGGTGTCTCTATATCCTTGCCAACACTTCCTGTTATCTGTCTTCTTTATTACAGTCCTCCCGCAGAGCCAACAGAAGCCACGATTCAGGCTTCCAGTGAGCATCAAATACAATCATGCAAATAGAGGATCTACCACAGAGCCTGGTGCTGGGGAAGACGCTCGAGATGGGAGCAGCGGTAGTCTCTAGTGCAAGGTTTGAGGCCTGATGACCAACTTACACCAAGAACTTGAATTGCACCAAATTTCCCACGCCATGAGCCTACACTCGAAAGATACAGAAAAGTGAAACTTTCCCTGAACCTGCTCAGAACTTGGCACCCTGTTGCCCTCTTGACACCCAAATCATATCTTGATTTGGAATCATATCTTGGGCTCCCGCAATCCCACAGGTCCATGACTCCAGGCCTTAAGGCCCAGCTCTTAAAGAATGAGGAGGGGGCGCAGACACAACACAGTGGCTTTTTTCTGAGAACAATTGTCTACATTGTTTCAGAATAATTAGTGGCATGTTCAGTCACAAAGCCCATGCAGGAAAGGTAAGGAACTGGCTCTGATTCAAGCGCTCATAGACTCAATCACTTTACTACTATAGCTTTGGGGCCTTCGAGACACATGAGCAAAATACCCACTGCCACTGTGAAGCGGAGTTCTAGGAACCTGACTCACCTCCGTCTTTACAGACTGGCCTGATGTTCCACTGCCGGCTCCCGCATCCCTTGGTCTGTTGGCTGTGCCAGTTGGTGGTGCTCTTAGAACTCCTAATGAACAGGCTGGAAACGCTGTCTAGGCCTCCGACCCAGCAGTCCTCAGCCTGACAGATAAAACCTGGGGGTCAGTACTTCAGCTGTCTGGGCCAGGACTGGTGCGAAGGGGTCACTGGGTAGGTATTCCAACTGGCCCCTAGAGTTCCACCTGCTCACTGTAGCAACTCCGAACAGACAACCCCGGGGCCTCCTTTGCCCCCTGCCTCACTTCCCCCTCTTCAGGGTTTCTTGGGTTCACCTCTCAAAGTACTCTGCACGTTATTCTGGCCTCCTCCTGTGCTTCTAGAGAACCCCCAACTGAAGTAAAATCCCAGACGCCTCACTCCCTTTTGCCTTTGACTTTACACCTGCACCGGGTGCAGTGGGAATTCAATGGGTGCAAAGTGATATCACTGCCAAGCATGTGGCCATTGCCCAAGGTGCACGGGCAGGGTGAGGAAATGCAGGGGGAAAGAGTGGAAACTCAAATCATTGTTAAAATCCACTGAGCTGATCCAGTGCAATGGCAGATGGCTGTAGTGCCAGCAATTCAAGAGGCTGGAGCAAGATCACCTCACCCCAAGATCCAGGGCTAGCCTCGGAACACTGTAAGACCTTGTATCGAGACAAAAAGAAAGAACATCAACCAGTTTTGCCCTCAAGCCTGGGGGAGAGAAATGTGACTTTTCCTTCACAGCCGTGCTGGTCACCTGCCAAGCTGGAGACACCTCCGCATTTGCTCAGAAGATCGCTAAGCTTTAATTTGTAAAAAAGCGCCCCACTCGCTGCTGAGGGTCCTGGACTAACATGGTACTTGGGCACCAAGGAGGCTAGAAGTGGGATGCTAGGGTCTCATTATAGGATGTAGGGATAGGAGATATGAGCTGTGTCTCTCTTTGAGTCAGAAAGTCTACATTCTCTTTCCACCACCGCTACATAATCGTCCTAGGGGCTCGCTGTCTTCCTCTACCCATTCATCTCTCTCTTCATCTACCCTCTTGTTTGTCAGGAAGTTGGCAGAAAGTTCCTAAGGCAAGGGGAAGAGGGCTCTGCACATTAGGGCAAACTCCCCATCCTTGTCACACCTCCCCAGGGCCCACCAGTCTCTAGCTGCCTAACAAGAGGACTATAAAACCAGGCTGTCTTCTCCACTCTAGCTGCATCCTCTCGCTTCCCTGCCTGCACTGGGACCACGCTCTGAACGCCACCAGAAACACTAAGCCAGGGAACACCCATACTGCTGTCCCTCCCACACTGGCTCTCTGCCCTCAGGAAGGCGGCAGGTGCCCGTGCTGGCTGAAGCCAACGCTGCTCCCAGGAGAGTCAATAATGAAGCAGACATCCACAAAGCAGTGCCCGGCTGGCTCCCAGTGGAGTTGGCAAGGCGGTGCCCACCACTTCACAGACCTCAAGGGAACAAAAGCAGCACACAAGAATGAATCTTGTAAGCTTTCTTCCTGCAGGAAACCAGGCTGCAATTCTCTCCCTCCTGCCAAACTCCCTGCTGCGTGGACACATAGGCGCTGTCAGGATCGCAGACAGCTACGGAAAAATATTCTTGGAGGCACACTGCCAGAGCGATAATAAAGAAATTCAGAATTATCGCCTGGCTAACAGGAAAATGGAAACAGAAGGATGACTTCTTTTAAGGAGAATAATGAAAAACTGTTTCAAAGACATGGTGATTTTTTTTTTTTTTTTTGCTTTTGATTTTTTTTTTGCAAACCACACTCCTTCCTCTCCTGCCTGCCAGGATGCAGAGGAGAACAGAGGAGGTCGGAATGGCTGGTCCTTCCCCCGAAGCTTGTGCCTCTCATCCTCGTGAGCCGAGACTCACCTGTGCTTTCCATTTTCCCTGAAAATGATGAATCTGTGTCGCTCTAACACACGGTAACAGTAATGGGAGGCAGGACTCTCTAATGTTCTCACAAATAGCTTCTGCCTCAGGCATGTGAAACTCCAGAGAAGGCAAGCTTAGGCTTCAAGAGTTGTTCACTGAGTATGTACACTCAAGAGAAGAGAATAAAAATCTCTGCTATGGTTACCTCAGTAGATCTGGTACCAAGTCAAGTCTGTGAGAAAATAATTTTTTTCCCCCTCAGAGGGGAGGCAGAATTTTTTTTTTCACTAAAAACAAAATGGAGAAATTTATTTTTGCCAGATACACAATAACAGGAAATGTCTACCTTCCGTTGGGGGCATGGCGGCCTCGCAGGAGCTGCCAGGGCCAGCAACACATATTCAGTCTGAGGCGGCTGAGGCCTGTGGCGGCACATACACCAAAGTCACATGGCTGCACACGTGACACTGATATGAGAGCTTGTGCCCAGACCATCACCTGACCAGCTCAGCAAGCCACACTGCAGGTGACCAGAGAGGAGAATTAGTATTTACTCATTTTCTCACTGATGGGAAACAGCTCGCATAGTGATAATTACCCAGCACGCCGGATGACAACTTTACTGTCATGGTGTGCTCAGGTGCCTCGGTTCTGGTTGCTTTTCTGAGCCACGGGGCCGAAACGTTAGCTTCCCTTTCTGAAAAAAGGGAATGGCTTCCTCGGGCGTGTGGAAGGTGATGAGGTGAGCTTATATAAGCACCAGAATTCTGGTTCCATCCCAAACCTCCCATCTATAAGACCACCCATAAGAGGCATGTTGTCCCTGTTCCTCCAGGATCACATATATTCAACTACGGATTTGCTAAGAATTTCACAGATTTGACCAAATCTGTGACCTTATACAACTTACCTCTAGGCCTCCTCCTCTATAGAACATGAAAGGTGGAATTCCTCTGGCTCTAACATGCTGTGATAACAGAACGTGTCATGTTCAGAACATGACATGGCCCAACTCAGAACGCAATAGCTTGCTCTTCCCTGTTAAGATAACTTCATAATTGCAGAAAGAAGTCTCCCATGAAGATGACACTAACTAAAACCCGCAGAAATTAACAGGCTCGGGCAGTTCTGTCTTGATGGCTAAAGGTACACACAGACACACAGAGACACAGACACGCACACACACACACACACACACACACACACACACTAGAGTGAGGATTCACAGATGCTCGAAAGGAAAAGTTGATGGATATAAGCTGTATGCAGGACTTCTGTAGCTAATCACATTTAGGATGGCTGAGTTGGAGCAGCATGAAGCTTGGACATTCTAGCCCAGTGAGATGGCATCCTTGTTCAAGAGACAGTAGGACACTTGGTCCTCAGGGCAGTGATGCAATGCCCAATCAACAGATAAAATATTTAAAGCCCCTCTCCCTGCAGAAATATCTATTAACAAAAATTAGTGTCTCTAAATGAAAACCAGTTTTCTAAACAAAAACCTCTGAGTCCTCTCAAGTATGGGACGATCATCAGCCTTTTCGGTCATTTTAGCTTTTACTTGATGACAAAGCACCTCATATTCCAATGCTTAAAGTACTAGAAAGGCTAGAGGGCCACACACAAAAGAAGGCAAAATTCAAGTCCGTCCGATACCCTCTGCCTCGCCTGTCTCTTTTCTGATCCTGAGCTGGACTCCTTGAAGCACTAGTGGGTTAAACAACAGTGTATCATCAAAATCAGGATTCCAGTCTTCAGCCAGGAGCCGCATTTCCCTTATCAGATTATCAGTTAACAGAACTATGAAAAACCAACTGTTTGCTTCTGAGCCCCAGCCAGCATGTTGAAACTGCCGTCTCCCCGGATGCCAGATACTGTGTGGACCAGCTCGGCATCTTTCTTCTGACCGCCCTATCCCAGTCACTCGTTCTCCCTCTTGTCAATCCAAGTTCCATCATGTCATCATGCTCTCTCTCTCTCATTCTGTATCTTCTGTTTTGTTCTGCCCTGGAAGAGCTTTAAAGTATATCTGTGGTTTCAGCCATAAGTCAAGAGAAGACACAAAAGTCTACCTCTAACTCAGGGCTCCAGACCCCTGTTATTTCAGTCAGAAACAAATATGATTTACTGTGCAAATAACCTAGAGATGATTTGAAGTGTAGGACATGTGTTGCTACTTACAAACACTACATGACTTCACACAGAGGACTCATGGATCTAGGAAGTTTGAAGTTTAAAAGGTACCTTGAAGGCCAGTCCTGCATGGATACTGAGAGGCAGCTGTAGGCTGAAGAGAGAACTCAACTCAACTCACCTCTCCATCTCCTCTGCCTCTTCCTCTTTCTATCCCTAGTCACCTAGGCTGACAAGTTCAGGGTCATCTTCTCCACATCAAGGTCAGAGTGGCCCTTCATGCCTCTGGTCTCTCTTTCCTTACATCTCAGCTACTCTTACAACGTTTTGCCAACCCTCCCCCCACGAGCCTTCTAAGTGGTCATCTAGCCTCCCGTCCCTTCAGTACATCCCTGCATCCTTTTCCAAATGCATCTTCCTTGGCCAAGGTATTCAACAACTTGCTGGGATGTCTACTGTGTGCCGCCCCACAGCCCACTGAGATGCTTCTCACTATTTGCCAGGTGGGTTCTTGCCCATCAAACATCTGCCAGTGAGCTTGCAACCTCCCTGCTGCCACCCCACTGCTTGCATCATCCCCTTTAATTTGAACACCATCTAATAGCTTGACCTTGTCTGTCAAAAATTCAGCCCATCCTTTAAGACTCATGCCAAATGTTCTCTTTTCCAACATAAGGATAACGTCTTTCCCTGAGACTCTTTGTCCCTCCCTCTCCCTCTTCTTAGAAACCAGTGGGATACATACTGCTCAGCTGTGTGACCTCTAGAATTGCTGTCACGTGTTCACCTAACAAGTATCCTCTCTGTCCTTTGAGCATCCACAGCAGTCCTCCTCCAGGGGGTCTCTAATCACAGTCTACTCCAGACAGCAGGCATCTGGAAGCACTGTGTAGTGGAAAGAAAGCAAGATTCTGGGTTACAGCGCAAGGAGAGACAGGAATGACATATTGTATGGAGCACGCTAGTCCCTCTGCTGTGTACATTTCTAAGTAACCACACTTTCATGTAATTGATACTCTGCATTTTACAGGGAGCAGTTAGATTCAGAAAAGCCCATGGCTTTCCCAGGGTCACAAGCCTACATCACTTGCTTCCCATGTTGGTTTGAGAACATGTAAACAAGGGACGGTCTAAAGGAACCCTTCAGTTGCACTCACTTTTAAGTGACTTTCAAACCACTGATCCCAGAGGTTGCATAGCTGAGCACTGTATCTTTTGTCCCCTGTTAGCTTTGCTCCAGACAATACTTTGTATGTGTAGGTTGTGATGACAACTGTTGCCTGGGTCACAGACGTTCCAGAAACTCAAAGGCCACTTTTGTGAAATCACTGATTCTTCTTTAGCCCTGCACAGGGATCTGGTGGATAAATAGACAGAAGTAATGACACCAAGGTGAAGAAATGGAGACAGGGCCAAGGTTTACAGGGCCATCGTGACCTGGTCACTGAGCAAACCAACTGCTCCACTTGCCAATGCCCCACTTCATACCATCACAGCAGCACGCAGAAGCCAAGTCACCAGCCTCACCTATCCTAAGGCCCTGTCCTCCCCTTTGCCTAAGGATGATCGGAGCCTGAAACTTAGGCTTGACTAGGGTGCTTCTCTCCGGATGTCACTCCATCACCTTACTTCACCAGCATTCCAAGGAGATCCTTCTCTCTTTGTGCCAGTAACTCGTTCAAAACTACTCAGGCCCCTGTCATAGCAGTAAGGAACCCAGTTTGAGTCCAGTAATAAACCATCTTTAAAAGGCATATAAAATCACTGTAGACATTGAAAAGCATGTTACTAACATCACAACTTTCAGAGAATTTTAGTTAAGAATTTGTTTCTCGGGGCTGGAGGGATGGCTCAGTGGTTAAGAGCCCTGGCTGTTCTTTCAGAGGAGCAGGTTTCAAATCCCACTACCCACGTGGCAGCTCGCAACTGTCTTTATGTCCAAGATCTGACACCCTCACACAGACATACATGCAGGCAAAACACCAATGTACATAAAATAAAAATAAATTATAAAGTAAAAAGAATTTGTTTCTGACCTCACTCATCTCTGAGTGGATCCTTGCAGTGTTAAAATATTCATTACAGTTGTTTAAATAGTCTAGTCATTTCAAATGTCACTCCAAAATACTGCCAACATACAGTCTATGTGCCCAAAGGAGACTTCCATCTTGAACAACTATAGCAAGGCTCTAAGGTGAGTACTAATCACCCATCTTAAGACACAGAAATCAGAGGTCAGAAGTAATACTTGCAAGGAACAGCAGCAAGAAAGTTTGATTCAGAGCCCACAGTTTCCCGAAGTTCTAGACTTCTGGCCATACAGATCCGGTCCACTGCATTTCAGTTCAGCACTTCTGCATGGATAACTGTAACAGGGAGTTTCTGCCAGGTTGTACTGTGGCTCTAGAGGATGTGACAGCATAACCAAGCCCTGAAGGCTGGCCAGCCTGAGAAATCAAGGGCAGAATGTTCCAGGTCCAGGTATCAAGAAAGGAGCCTTACTTAAGGAACATTTGATCTGCTGCAAAGTGCGTCACTCCATCCAGCAACAGCAAGGCAAAGGATGGTAGGAGCAGGTGGAGAGCTCAGAGGGCAGGGCTGGGATGCCCCTCGGTCCGCTCTTCTGTGATGTCCTTTTAAGCAAAGGGATAGCCTGTTCTGGTTTCTATTTGCTGCTCGGTGAAAGGCCTGATGCTTGGGAACCGAAACTGTAAGATAAAGTAATCATTAAGACCAATCAGAAAGCAACAGGAGGAATCCTGGGAGAGCTGGGGCAGCTTGGCAAACAGAGATGACTGGGTGGGGGTGGGAGGAAGGCAACGAGGCAAATACAACCACAAAGAACCATGACACAAGCTCTTGTAGAAAGTAGGAACCTAATGTATTGGTCACCGTGTTGAGCCACAAGTCACTGTCATTCTAGCATCAGTGCTGCCTGGGACAAGAAAGGCTGCCCATCTTAATCTTACACACACTTTAGAGATTGTCTCTCTTCTTTCTACCTTCAAGTTCAAGTGTGTCAACAGGAAACAGGGACAGAGAGAACCAAGGGATACCACAAGTTGACAAGTTACATTCCTACAGCAATGAACCTTATGTCATCACCTGTGATGTGACAGGGACGGCAGGTCAACTCCCCAACATCGTCAACAGGTAGGTGGCAATCCATACCCAGGTAGACAGAGAGACCTTCACAGTAGCTAGAGTAACCCCGACCTGACCAATACATTCTTCATACCACTCTGCATGCCAGACCTTAGCTCAGTTCCATCCTGTCTGGCAAATGTGTCTAAGTACAAGTATAGTATTTTTATTGTTTGACATGTAGCTGTCATGCTCGCTAGTCATGCTGGTTTCCAGGAAGCCAATAGTGAGGAGACAGTTGCCAAGGACCAAGTGTTCAGGGTCTGATGAGAAAGGCAAAGGAGCAAAAAGAACGAGAAGCACATACTTCGAAGCTCTATAAATAGGTGAAAATTCAGACGGTATTTTCAAGGACTTCACTGCTCTCGTGCCACACTGGCCTCATTATGTAGATAACTTCACAGATTCGTTCCATTGTATTATTCTGTAATAGTGCTGTCTGATGGAAAGAGGTGTCGGTTTTAAAAATGTGAAGTCTCACGTGAAGTAAGCTTCTATTTTGAGGAGGCATTCAGGCATGCTGGCAGTGCCAGGCAGCTCTTTCAACCAGAAGCGCTTATGACGGAGGCTACAGACAGGGGATGACAGTGATGGAGAAGGCTAAGCAGGAGTTGCTCTGGGACCTAGCATGAGTGGGGTGAGCTAAAGAAACGAGCTCACTGAATCCTCAGATGACCCCACGGACTAGCTATTAGGATGCCCACTTTGCAGTGGGAGAAACTGAGGCCTGGGTGGCTGTATAATAAAGTCTTTATCTAATTATGTGTGGAATGGAACACTCTGTTCTTACCTCTTCTGTTCTACTATGGTCAGGACTAAAGGGTTAGCAATTGCAAGCAGGGACCTGTGGGCCCAACTCTGTTCTGTGTAGGTCAGAGTCACTTTGCAGGGTGCCTGGTGCTCGTTCGGGATATTTTAAAGTTAAGCTGCGATCACTGCTCAGCATCTCTCCTAATGGAAGAAGAAAAGGTCTTCATGGTTCATGTGGCTGGGGAGGATAGGATAAAGTGTCCAGACATTGGGGTCTTGGGGGGCTCAGGTGTCTGTAACTGCTTACCAAGCATAAACTCCTCTTCTGACCCCTTCTCTGTCGCGCAGCCCACCTGCTTCAAAGCCCTCTCTCCAGCGGTACTCCTCCTGAGAGGACATCTTGTACATGGCAGCTACGACTTTCTACCTAGTCTACGCCCAACTGGGTTACTGGGAAATGAGTGTGGATAATACCTCTAAGACAGTCATGTAAGCTGCCTGGAAAGATTTATGTCCACCCCTGGTGAGCCCGTGGATGCCTGTTCCAGATCAGTTCCACATCTGGGACTGTGAACAGCACCAATCAAAGCTGTGGATGGCAACGGTGGCAGCAGAGACTGAACAGGCTGGACAGATCTGAGATCAAAAGAATGACGAATCCTCCGATCGCACCTCCCAGTCTGCGGATGACGGACTGGTCTCTCCATTAGTCAGACAAACATTGATTTTTAACCCAAGAGAGTCTGCTGACCCACAGACTCTCTCATTTCCTGGTGAAGCATCTGAGCAAGGTGGCAGGGTTGGGTACACAGTACTCCCCTTCCTTCCCTCACTGGGCCACTCAGACACAAAGGCCAACCATGAGTCAGATCCTCAGAGGTTCCTGCTCCTCCCTGCTTTCTTCCGTCTTCCACTGAATGTCATGGGACTTGGTTTGAGGTCAAGAAGCCCCGGACTTGGAATCACACATGGAAAGCACCCCAGCCCCAGCCCCAGCCCCAGCCCCAGCCCCAGCCCCAGCCCCCATCAGATTCCTTCCAAATGACACTACTCCCACACTGGGAAGAAAGCAACACAGGGGAGCGAACACAAACCAAGCTAGACAATAAGAGACCTTATGTTCCTCCATCAAAGCTTGGAGCCTGACATGCAATGAACTGGGTCCATTCCAGGGTGCCTTAATGTCACTGTGTCTAAAGCCCTTGACCTTCACGACCCCCAAGGTGAAGCCCCCAATATGACAGTGGCCGGTTGCCAGTCACAGGTCCAAGTAGATCATCCCTGTGACGCAGATCGCTGATCAGCTCCAGGGAAGGAAGGCTCTCAGAAGCAACAGTGGGCTAGTGGGGAGATTTAAACTGATACTTTGCGAAGACTGGCCTTCCTCAGAACCGCTCGGCTCTCTGGTGTGCAGAACCCTTCCTTGGAAGAGGCCCATCAGTTACAAGAGTGTCCTTCCCTGGGTCTACAGAACCACCAATGAGTGTGCACCAAGTCTCTTGTCTCTCATAGCCATCTGCATCCCTCCAGGCAACCAAGCTCAATCTCCACAGAGAACGGTCACTGTCTGCCGGCTTATTTAACATCAAGAATCGGCTAAAAATCTACTTTCAGAATTTACCAGTAAAAGAGGTGTCCTGCCCCTCTCTCGGCTGGTCTCAGAGACGGCCTCATCCTTCTCTCTGTTCTCCTACCTCCTTGTCCCTGAACTCTTCACGGCCTCTCAGGGACACTTATTTGCATCATCTCCCTCTTAGTTACCTAAAAGGGTGCACACTTCTGTAACTCTAAAATACGCAAGCCTCCCATCTGCCTCTGCTCCATCGTCACACACTCCAGATCCTACCTCTAAGCCAGTGGTTCTCAACCCTTCTAAAGCTGTGGCCCTTTAATACAGTTCCTCCTGCTGCTCTGTAACCACATACAATTCATTCTACACTTCACCTAATGTTTTCTCTTTTTTTTCTTAAATATTTATTTATTTATGTTATGGATATGAGTGCTCTGTCTTCATGCACACTAGAAGAGGACATCAGATCCCATTACAGATGGTTGTGAGAATTGAACTCAGGACCTCTGGAAGAGTAGTCGGTGCTCTTAACCGCAGGGCCATCTCTCCAGTCCCACCTAATGTTTCCTTAAATCGTTCTTCCTTGAATATACTGCCAGCGGAAATTTCATGTGACTATCACCAGTGAAAATAATTAGGTGCTACAATGGGAGACATTAAAGACGGACACAGTGCAAACAATACGACAGTAATGAGTGTAGCTTCCTTTCGCTGCCGAGCATGGACTCCCAGCCTCGGAGTCCTTTCCTTCTGTAAAGATGGGTGTTCCAAGGAAAGACTAAAGATTATCACCAGGCTGAGGGCTTATCCCTTTGATACGTTCACAGGACGCGAAAGAGAAATCAAAAGGGGTCTCTTTCCCTTTATGCTTCCATGTTACCTAAGGCCCCATCTATGTACTGCTTAAAATGATCAACCACCAAGACCATCGTCCACTGCGTGCTACGGTTTCCCTCCTTTCTCCCAAGGCTCTTATCAAGAGTTTTATAGTTATAATTTCTTCAATGGTTAACTGAATGTCTTAGCTCCATTTCACATACCCTTAGGAAATGAGATTACAGACAACATTCTGAAACAGAAGAAATAATGAATACTCTACTGTCAAAAAAACAAAAAAAAAAAACAACAACAAAAAAAAAAACAGAACCATAGCAATCCATACAGATTGTAGTCCACACTTACCCCAGATAGGGCCACACATTGGGGCTGAAGCCTGGAATGTGTCCAAAGCCTGTGGTCAACTCATTATCAATAATAACAAACTAAGAAAAGATGGGTTACGCTACCTGTAGTTCCGGCATTCAGGAAGCTGGGACTAAGACCAGCCTGGACAGCATAAGCAAACCCTGGCCTCAAAAAGAAAAGCAATAATTACTACTGTCATCGTCGTTGTCGTCGTCATCATCATTATAGGCAACTCTGAGTGACTGGCATTCACTCACTTCACCTACATGCTAGCTAGGCCTCACACGACCCCCTGAGGTTGTTGCCATGTTATTCTCAAAGAGAGACCATCATTTATAGAAGTTAAGCCTGCCTGAAAGGGGCAGATTCAGGATTTGCACGAAATCTGCCCAATTCCAGGGCCTGTGCGCTTACCTCTTCTGCTCCCCTGACTGCTACCCAAAGCCATTTTAAACCTCCCAAACTGCAAAATAATAGCCTGCTGCTCTTAAGCACAATTAAAACAATGGGTTGGGACAACAGGAACACTACTCAGTGTGCTATTAAACATAATTACTGGTGTCCTCTAATTGTTTGGGAAAATAAGTCCTTGACTCTTGACAAGCTCTAATTCTGGAGTGTGCTGAGGTGCTAGTTCTCACTGGGATCTGTATACCTCCAGCAGCATTTACTAGCATCACATCTTGCAGTGGATCCTACAGAGGCTCAAGGGCATCTTCAGTGTGTGGCTGAGAATCAAGTCAACCGGGACTGGAGAGAGATGTAAGCCATAATGCTCAATCTTTCCTTTTACAGCTGGGAAAATAGGAATTAAAAAAAAAAAAAAAAAAAAAGATACAACTTGCCAAGAACATACAGAGCTCTGTGTTGGAGGTAAGCACTTGAGGCACTGCAGGGATTACAATGAGCTAAATCCAGACATCCCAAAGATGGAAGCCAGGCTCCACTATCTAGCATCTGAGTGACTTGAGGCAAATCACACAAGTGCTCTGAGCTCTAGTCAGGATGGTAATAAGAGAAAGAAGGCAACATCATTTGTTACTTTTCATTTGTCAAGGTAGCTAGGTCAAGTCCTCCAGAAATCTATTTTGATGTTAGGTAGTACTTGCTACTTTGTGCAAAGTTCGTGCTAAATAAATACTCATTCATGTTGCTGTTTCAGATGCGTCTGAAAACCCGGGAACCTGCGTGCAAGAATCTGGTGCTGCACCTGGCCATGCAATTTACTACCTGGAGAGCTTAGAGAAACCTGACGTTTCCTTCAAGGCTGCTAAGAGCAATGACAAAGGTTCAGGAAGGAGGCTTTTGAACCTTTGTTGTTTTAATTCTGCCTGAATGAGTGTAAGAGGTGGCAGCCTTGCTCCTATGGCCAGACTTCCTGATTCTATGTATCAGTTTCCAAAAGAACAAACTCCAAAACGGCAACATGAATGAGTATTTATTTAGCACGAACTTTGCACAAAGTAGCAAATACTACCTGACACAAAAAGAGATTTCCGTTGGACTTCACCTAGCTACCTTTGAAATGAAAAGTAACAAATGATGTTGTCTTCTTTCCTGTTTCTCATGGCATACATCACCCATCAATCACAAGCGGAAGACACTCCTGACAGCTCACATGTTGAGTTCTGGAAATGAAGGCTAAGCAAGCAGCCAGAGAATGAAGCCGGGGACTAAACTGCAGCATCCAGGTTCCTTCTACTGCAATTCCTTTGATAAGACATTGGACTTGAAACAGTTAAGGATATGCTACCCAATCCATCTGGCATGAGTTGTGAAGCAAAGATGCAAAGGGTCCAAAATCTAACACACTGCAATGAGAGATGCTTCCTGCCTGGAACACACAGCACAATGCATCCTTACCTGACCCAGGGTCCTCCTTATCTGCCCCAGGGTCCTCAGGCAGCATCCTCCTCTGAAAGACTAGAGGGAAGGAACACAGACTGTGATGTGGGGTGGCTATTAAAGATATTCTGATGGATGGAAGCCAACTCAGCCCGAATCCCTAAAGGCCCACTGAAGAGAACCAGGCAGTCAAATGACAAGCCAGAGGAGGGAGAGTCCTGGGACAGAAACAGAGAGCATCCTCTATGCACTTATCCATGAAAGGTTTAAACAGGTGTCAAGTCAAGTTGTTGCCTAGAAAGCAGACATTAAAACAGGAAAGACCTTCAGGCCTTCATGCCCGGGTATAGCCTGACTATAAGATCTCAGCTTACTGTGCAAGAAGCCAGTGAACTTAATGAAGAGGTCTTTGGCCTGCATGACCTACCCTGAGAGATAAGAAGCAGAAGGGAGTTCCTAAGACACTGGGGCCTCAGCAGGTGCTAACAAGCCTCAAAGAAAAAGTTGTCACTATAAAAAGGCCTTACAGAAACTAATCATCTAGAATATAAAGACGGTAACTAACACTTCCTCAGAAATATTAAAGAAAGCCAAGGCATGGTGGTTCTTACCTGTAATGCCAGCATGTTGGAGACTTAGAATTGATGTACATTCCAGACCACTCTGAGCTGCACAGTTAGGGAAGGAGAAGGAAGAAAAGATGAGGAAGAGGAGGAGGAAGGAAAAGAGAGGAGAGGAGAGGAGAGGAGAGGAGAGGAGAGGAGA
>NC_034592.1:36378652-36386264 GCF_900095145.1 Mus pahari | reverse complement strand
ACTTAGGAGTCTGTTTGGGATCTGGCATGGTAGATACAAAGAATGAACTCCTCATTACCCTCTGACTTCCACATGCACACATGTGTATACACAGACACCATAAACAAAATACACAGAAAAGAAAGCAGGAGGGAGAAAAGGAAAGAGGAGGAGGGAGAGGTTGGCCCAGGCATTCTCAGGAGCAGGGAGTAGGGAGGAAGAGGGCTAGGAGCTGGAGGACCTGCTATGGTCACCGGGTACGAGGTGACCCTTCGGTCAAGTTGGTTGCCACAGCGCTGCTACAAGGAGCGTACTTTAAACCTTTCACTTGTACACATCCTTTCATAACAAATAATTCAAACCACTTCCTAACTTAGCCTCAAAATCACTTAGTTCTATGTCAGTGGTTTTTTTTTTTCTTTAATTTTTTTAAAGTTAAAAAAAAAAAAAGGACGTGCATGGTTCAGACACCGAAGAGTATCTTTAAGAAAGCATGGAGCCGCTATATTAACTCTGCTGCAAAAAGAAGCTTGTCTGGTGAGAGCTGGGAGATGTGTTAATCTATGGGTACAGAGGAGGCCATTAATCACTGTCTCCATTGAGCAGAATAATAGTGGTGCGTTTTCCCCTATGGCCTACAAGCAAACCAGAAACAGGTTTATCTCCCAGTTAACGGTACTAAACCTGGGGGACCATCTTGAGGAGAAGGCTTTAAAACCAATTAAAGGTGATTGGTTACTGCCATAATATTCATGCCACTGTTGCACTGGGCATATCTTGCCAGCCAATTATTATTGTAGCTCATGGGGCTCACAGCTAGGTGAGACTATTGATGATTTTCTTCTCTAGTAGCATGTGCAGAACACGCTTTCCAGAACACATAAAGAATAGTCAGTCTCAAGCTCTATGGAAACTAGCCAGTAAGAATAAAGCTTGGTTCTCCATGTTCTATGACTCAGCAAGAGAGTGTTATCATCAATTAAGAGAATTAGCTGGAGCAGAGAACACTCAGAGGGGATGGAGGGCATCCAGGTGACCCCCACCCACCGCCATGAGGCGTGGGCAGGACAGAGAACTGCTAAGATGAGTAAGTAAGTGGGGGAGAGATGGAAGAGAAGGAGAAGCAGAACAAGGTGTTGTGACGAAGAGAGGCGAACTGGAGACAGAAGGGTGGTGAGGAGCAGCCTGATGTGAGCAGCCTACACTGCCACCTGAGGCCACAGTGAGGTCCTAGCCCATAATGTCCCTGAGGACCACAACCGAGGCTGTGGCCCCACAGCAACAGGGGGTCTGTGTCCAAGGTCCATGACACCACCAAAGGCCAAGAGGACGTCCCTTTCTCTGCACTGCCACCTAGGGCCATGTTGGTGTCTGAGGACTGCACAGAGCCAGCCCCACCCCTCAGTGGCCGCAGCACTCAGGAGAGCAGCCAGCACCTGTCCTCAGCCGCACGGTAGAGCTGGCCCTGGTGGTCAAAGCATCGACTGAGCCAACCCTGAGGGCATAATTTAGGGAGACCTGGCTGGCTGGCCAACTGAGCGACCACCCAGACCCAGGTCAAGGGCTTTGAGTTGGTCCGCCCCAACACCTACCCCATCTATGAACTGCTGGAGTAGGGCAGGTAGTCTCTCTATGACACAGGACAACAGCAGGATGTCTTAGAGGAGTGAGTCCCTGTAAGGATCCACTATTGGTAGTGTAGCAGAAGCCAGAGGCCCTGAACCAGACCAATGACTCACTGCAATGAACATTTGCAAGTACAGCTATTTGGACAAAAGGATATACTTTGTGACACATTGTAACATACCACAGCTCCCACAGCTAGATGGTTTTTGTGTTGTTGTTTTATTTTATTGTTTATTTTCTTTTAGTGAGGAGGTTTCAAGGGCAGAGGGCTGATGTGGAGAGATGGGAAGATGAGTGGGATTCGGGTACATGATGTGAAATTCACAGAGAATCAACAAAAAGGGTTTTTTGTTTTGTTTTGTTTTAAGAGAGAGAGAGAGAATATGCAAGAATAATGGCAATGGCCCATAATATGTGGCTGCTTCCTTGTCCCATAGATGACAATTAACACAGAGACCACAACTGTTCAACATGCTGAGAACTAGAGACTATAGAGTATTTACTCCTAAGTGAGACATCTTCACAGATCCCCTCCCCAACAAGGTTCAGGGATTATAGCAGAAGAGGGGACAGAAGAGCCAGAGGGAGTCTACAGCCAAACAATATTTATCAGATGGTTTTTACAAAGCTATTATTCCAAAGAATTCTTTTCGAGGCAGGACCATTCCATGCATGAGCCCACAGTGACTGTGACTTCATACTTAGGACCTGCACAAGGTCAAGCCAGCATGTACAGAGGAGGAACTCATAAAGACCCACCCTCATCTGAGAAGCTACTGGCAAGTGATCGATTCGGGGAAATTCTGGGGTAGATAAATCTCTTCAAAGATGTGGACCCTAAGAGGTTACCCATGCTACAGTAGAAGGTCCCACAGCCATGGGCACACGGGCAGCACTAAGTGGATTTAGCGAGTATTAAGGCAGACACGTGCATACACGTAGACACACACACACACACACAGAGCTGCCAGCTGATCACTACCTTACAGCCCAACATTACCACCAGGAGAGCCTGTCACCTGGAGAGTCCTCTGTGGGTGAGCATTCTCTCATCCTTCACCTCCTCCAGCCATACTGTAAAGGGGCATTTCAGACAGCTCTGTCTCCATCCTGTTTTGTTTGTTTTATCTTAATGTATCTTGAGGATCCCCCCCCCCATCACTAGTCTAGGAAGTTCTGCATTTGGGGATTTACCCACTAACAGATTAAAATTATCTCTTAAATGTCTTTCTGAGCATGTAGGCTTTTTGCCATTATTCCCTTAGCAACAGAGAATAGCAACTAGTTTCAGAGCATTTACATTACAGTATGTGTAAACAGCTGAGAGATACCTCCAGGTATACAGAAGGGTTGCATAGGTAATACGCAGGCGCTTCCCTTGTATATAAGGAACTAGACTGTGTGGATTTTGGTGTCTGTGGAGAAGGGATGGAGGAGGCATTCGAACCCATCCCCCACATTTGTAGACAGACAAATGTGATATTACACAGGAGGAAAGCATCTTCATGCTGTTTTATTTTTAATTTACAAACAAGTGCACTCATATGAATGGTTCCACTGGATGCTTCTAACCACATACATCCTTTTGTAATAATCACCTCAAACTACGGTCTGGGTCTTTTTGGGTCAGCTCCACATCAGAGTTACTCACTTTTACTTTCTATCACAGTATGGCAACATGGAGTTGGTTTGATTTGGTTTGTATCTTATAACACAAAGAATCCCGTTCAGAACCAGCCATGAACAAGAGACATTTCATCTCCAGCCAAGCTCCCTGCCATATCCTGTCCTGACCAAGCACCCTGCTGCTACCCCACACCTGGACTTCCCTCCACCACGAGCCACAGCGGCCTCTGAAATGATCATTTCCTCCCAGAGTCTGTACATTTGAGCTCCATTTCACTGTTACCAAGCATCTCTGGGATCTACTGAGAAAGAACCAACTAAATGTTTGTTAAGTCCTTTCCCAAAGCCAGTTTATAATTAGAAAGCAGAAGTGTCATTCCCTGCTCCAGGTTGCTATGGAAATGACTAAATGCAAATGTCATCTCACAGTGACAGTCACTGTCAGAAAGGAGGCAGGATGCTTGCAAAGAGTCAAAGGGTGCCACTGAGATGGGAAAGACACACAGGGGTCTACCTCAGCCATCTGCTGCCTCGTGCGGCGGAAAGAATATTCTAAGAGTTGATTTAAAAAATTTGGGGTGACCAGAGAGCTTACTCGAGACTCGCATGAAACCATCACAGATAAGGAAGGCATTCCGAGCAGGCCCTGACCACTGGACTGTGAGCTCAAAGTAAGACGGTGAGGAACAGGGTACTCAGACCAAGTATCCACAGTGATTATGCAGGGTGCTACCTCCATTCAGACACAAAATCGGGAACTGTGCACGGGGTGTGGGAGAGAGTGGAATCGATCTCAGGTTATGGAGGAAGAGATGCCCATGGCTTGGGCCATTCTGCTAGCTCCATTGTCAAGGAGCCTATGGGAAGGCAAGTGAGGAGCATGAACTATCCAGCAGGCCTAGGGCCTCCTTCAACAGAGTCACAAAGCCTCTCACCCATTTCACCTGTGTCTGCCCAAGAGCTCAGACTGCAGGGAAACTTAACCACAAAGCAGTCGGGAAACAGAAATAAAATCAAAGGGGGCAACAGTAAGATATAGGCTCTCACTGCTTTGTCACGTGATTCCAGTTTTAAGTTTTAAACATCTCTGTGTCGAAAAAAAAAAAAAAAAAGTTCATAGATCAGCAATTTTCAATTCTTAAAACAAACTACTCTCACGATCTCACACAGCAGACGTTTAGCATGGTCCTCTACTGCACCAGCAAGGCATGCACACGGACACTCCCACCACACAGGGATGTCTGAAAGGTGCCTATTGGTCGTTAAAGTGAAAGCGAACCCTTCAAACCAGTACTGTTCTCTCATCTCATTTTCATTTCTAGTAAATAAACATGTGTTTGGCTTACAAAAGATATAATACAAAGCAGTGGCAGACGGTACTCGTTTCCCATTGCCAGCGTAACCATTTACCACAAATCCAGAGCTCCAAAGCCACAATCCGAGCTGAGGACCCAAGCTTGATCCTCAGAAGCTGACATGGGGCATGTATGTGTCACCCCATCACTCGGGAGGATCCCTGGGGATTACTGGCCAGTCAGCCTTGCCTAAATGGTAAGTTCCAAGCCAGTAACAGATCCTGTCACAGAAAACAAAGTGGATAGCTCCTAAGAAATGACCCAAGGTTGACCGCTAGCCTACACAGACACACAGACAGCACGATCTAGGATCTTATACTTCAGGTCTTACACACTAGTCCACAGTCTGGCCCAGGTCCTGCTGAGCTAGTATCAAGGAATCATCAGAACAGCATTTCTTTCTGGAGGCTCTAGAGGGCTTCTCTACTCCTTCTCTTTGACAGTCTCTANCCNCCCCCCCCCCCCAATCTTCACAGCAATGGTTTAACAGTTTCTAGGCCCCTCTTCTATCTTCACAGCAATGGTGGCCCTCATTTCCTCCTCACAACAGTTCAGGCTGGACCCACCTAGATAATCCATGGTAATCTACTTGAAAGTCAGCTGGATATCAGCTTAATTCTATCTGCAAACTTAATGTTTTCTCATACGGGAACATAACATATTCCAGTTCTGGATTAGGAATTAAACATGTATGGAGACCATTAATCTGCCTACCAGAGAGAGGAATCTCAAGAGCTACCCTATCAAAATCCAACATCCATATGCATCTCATACAGAGGTTCTCAACATTCGGACTGCGACCCCTTTGCGGGTAAGCAACCCATTCACGGGGTCGCCTAAGACCATCAGAAAACAGAGACATTTGCACTACGATGCATAACAGCAGCAAAATTACAGTTATGAAGTAGCAATAAAAATAATTTTATAGTTGGGGGGGTCAACACAACATGAGGAACTGTATTAAAGGGTCCCAGCTTTAGGAAGGTTGAGAGCCACTGAACCAACAGATGGTTTGGTGGTGACATTTGACATAAATCTACTCATTCTGCTTCAAGTAAATTAGCTGATTTTTTCAGACTGGACAGAATTGCTTTATACAGGGCTTTGTACCCCAGATGCCTGAAAGCTTCTATATCTCCATGCTAAAAGAGGTCTACCTTCTAAGAGAGAGAGAGAGAGAGAGAGAGAGAGAGAGAGAGAGAGAGAAGGGATGAGTTTTGATATTTTCTGGCCCTTCAAAGGCATCATGGGAAATCTAGTACTTGACAGGGATCTATAAATCCCAACACACCAATAAGTGCACCTGCTACGTGCTGACTTACAAACCACTCCTTAGGTCCTAGCCAGTGTCCAGACTAATTCTGTCAACTTTATACAAGCTATAGTCATCTGAGAGGAAGGAGACTCAATTGAGAAAATACCTCCAGAAAATTGAGCTACAAGCAAACAACGCTGTAGGGCATTTTCTTAATGGGAGAGGACCCAGCCCGTTGTGGAGCAGAACAACCCTGGGCTGGTGGTCCTGGGTTCTATAAGAAAGCAGGCTGAGCAAGCCAAGGGGTGCAGTCCAGACCCCTCCATGGCCTCTGTCTTAGCCACTGGTCTATTGCTATGAAGAAAAACCAGGACCACATCTTATAAAGAAAAGCATTTAACTGGGGCTCACTTGCAGTTTTGGAGGCTTAGTCCATTATCATCATGGCCAGAAACATGGTGGCAGGCATTGCATCGTGGTGCTGGAGAAATAGCTAAGGGCTACACTCTGATCCACTGACCAAGAAGGAGAGAGGGCGTGGCATAGGTTTTTGGAACCTCAAAGCCCACCCACAGTAACACTTTTCCTCCAATAACACCACAACCCCCAAACCTTCTCAATCGGTGCCAGTCCCTGGTGTTGAAGCCGCGCTTATTCAAGCCACTACAGCCTCTGCACTGGCTTCCGCCTCCAGGTTCCTGCCCTGACTTTCCTCAAGGATGGACTACAATGTAGAAGTGTAAGCCAAATACCCTCTCCTCCTCAACCCGCTTTTGGTGACAGTGTTTCATCATATCAGCAATAATCCTAAGAACACTAGCATCCTTCACAAAGGGTCCATGAGACAGACAATATCAGACTATTCGTGTCATTTCATGAAACCAGCATGTCAGGTATGCCTGTGTGCTAAGCTGTGACCTGAATTATTTCTTGAGTTTCTTAGTGGAATAAAGAATGGTGACTAAAAACAAAAGGGGAAGTGAAAACAGCTGTACTGGAAGAACTATTCTCTCAAGAACCCTGGCTTTTGAAGGATGATGCCTTTACAGTAGCTGGGTCCTAAATGGCTGCTGATTCTCAGCTCCTTCACTGTGGTTGTCTTTTGTCCCCGACAGTTCCAGTGAGGCAAGGTAAGGGGGTGATGCTGCGAGAATTATTATCCTCTGTCTGTACCAGGATACTCTCAACTCCTTATCAAAACATTTGTCTGGAATTCTCTTCTCTCCTTGAATAAAATAGTCAAGACATCACTGTTATGATGTTCCAGAGGGGAGTGGCCTGAGTGCTATCGACCTATGTCAATGCAGGATACAGCACCACACTACAACAGAAGCACCCATATTTCAGGAATGTGTTTCCAAAGACACAGGCCTTGAGGTCCACCCCTGGGGAAATGAGGGAAGTCTGGCATGCCTCTGGCATGGCCCCACTGCTCCCTGTTGGCAGGCTCAGAACCGTTCTTGTTTGCACCGTTTACACCAGCTAATCTCTAAGAGGCTCACCTCAGGCTCTCTGCTAGGGAATCTTGACCATATTATTAGGAAAGAGCCAGGAAGCCACCATAGGCTCTAACCTGCGGGTGCATGTCTGATCTGTTGGAGAATACAGTGTGTCTTGTTAGAGACTAAGGTGCATCTGTCCCCAAACTCAGATGCTGAAGGGGTGGGGGTGGGGGATTCCCAATGCAATAAGCTTCCTGTGGGAAAGGAAGAAACACCAGCTCTCTCTCTCTCTCTCTCTCTCTCTCTCTCTCTCTCTCTCTCTCTCTCTC
>NC_034592.1:36372800-36374247 GCF_900095145.1 Mus pahari | reverse complement strand
TGGAACTCACTCTGTAGACCAGGCTGGCCTCGAACTCAGAAATCCACCTGCCTCTGCCTCCCAAGTGCTGGGATTAAAGGTGTGCGCCACCACCACCCGGCCAACAGAGAGTTATTTTGGATCATAGTTTTGAAGGTGTAAGTCCATAAATTGGCCCTATTGTTTTTGGGGTTTTGGTGGTGGCAAAACATGGCCAAGGGAAAGGAAGAGACAGGGTGGCACAGACTTCTTTGAGGGCACACCCCAGTGACCTATGATCTTCCCATTAAGTCCCACCTCTTACTGCTTCTACCATCCCCCACAAAGAGCCACACTGGGAGGTACTCCTTAACCCACAAGCTTTTCTAGAACAGTCTAGAAGCAAACTGTAGCAGTGGGGAAAATGGACTATACTCCTTAAGGAGTATCTGTATTTCCAGGTGGGTCCTGTAACAGGGAAGCACACGTGTATCATGTGTGTGCACACGCCTACAAAAAAAGAAAAAGAAGAAATTCTGCTTCCCTCAAAATGTGGGGAAGGTAGCTCGGTGGGAAAGCATTTATCTAAAATGAACAAGGTGTGGAGTCTAATCCCCAGTTATTAACAATAATAGAAAAGGTCAACAGACATAGTTTGAAGCTACTATGGTAGAGGAGCCATGGCATATGCCAGATACCAAACTGGACATGTCTCAGCCACAATGCAAGAACATCCAGGGACATATGTACCATGAGCAAAGCATTATGTGGAATGTGTCTCAGTTACACATATGCTGTTGCATGCGATTCTGGTGACCGTGGTGATCTATACAGTCTCCAGTAAGAAGAACAATTGGATCCCTCAGCGACTTGGGTGACATGAGATTTGCTCATCCTTTTGACATGAAGTCAAAGGCATCCAACAGATGAAAGTCACTTGGGACTGATGGGAAATTGATGTTCTATATTACACCATCAGACATAAAATTATAGAAAGCAAATATTAATTGTATCCTCCTTCCTGGGAACCCGAGGGGACAAGGGAGGCAGCACTGAAGAAATGTCTGGTGGAAGTTATTTCTGACCGAGGCACAAGGCACAGCAGTCAAACAAGTTGGCCTAGACAAATTTCATTTCCTCAAGGCCACTTCGAAGACCTTGCTGTCTGAGTCTCTTACTGCTTCCTCCACACCGGCTTCCCAGGCCTGGCCACCGGCAGCTCCGCTGTCCTCTGGATATGGAGTGGCCAGCTGCCCTTCTTTCCTTCTCTGGAAAATGCTTACTGTGTCCTTCTTTTCTCTTTATCTCCTTCGACACCATTTAATTTGTATCTTCATTTAAAAGTAATGATTTAACCGAAGTCCTAGATAACATTGTCACAAACCAGTTACTTGACGTGATAGATAGTTAAGGACACACAGAAGGATCTCTGGGTTTAAGTGATTAAACCAGTGGAATAGAGAGCAGGATTCTGGGGAGGGAGAGAGGG
>NC_034592.1:36347502-36372591 GCF_900095145.1 Mus pahari | reverse complement strand
GGAAGGAAGGAAGGAAGGAAGGAAGGAAGGAAGGAAGGAAGGAAGGAAAGAAGGAAGGAAGGAAAGAAGGAAAGAAGGAAAGAAGGAAAGAAGGAAAGCAAAGGCCTTCCAATCACACCCTCCACCTCCTGCACTGCCTGGACGTCTTCATGTGCCTTCCTTCTATTTATCTGACTCACTCAGTTGGTTCTGGCCGCCTTTGCAGACCAGGGCTCGCCAGTGGCACCCACTAGAAGATGGGACTAGTATATGCTCTCCTCCAGGACTAGAGTGCTGGTCCGGTCCCTACATGACGCATAACCTTCAAAATGTGGAGTCATCTCTTTTGTGTTGTGTAGTGTGTGGCTCCACCCTCCAGAAACATGAATTCCCACCGCGGCCAGCACGGCACACACCAGGTCATCTAGTAAAGTGCTCCCACGGGTACTGCTGGATACAAGTTAGTGCTCATCCAGTGCAATGGCAGAAACAACAGTATCTGAGGATTTGTGAGAAAAGCCTTGAGGTCATTCCAAATATAAATGGCCATCTCCAATCTGTTCTGTCAGCCACCGGATACTGGGGATGTGGCACAGTGATACCCCAAATCTGTCCTTTTATATTGCCAGGTTGGGAACACACACACACACACCAGCAAAGACCAGGAGAGGAAATCCCTATGGATTTTCATTAGACCAGTGCCATACCAATTACCCTTTCGAATGATTCAGTTCCTTTACTTCAGTCACGGATGTGCTGCCAGATGGGCCAGTCACACATCCCTGAAGGCTGTAGGAATTAGTAGAGCCTTTGCGGAAAACAATAGGCTGATGGTTAATAGGATCAGATTTATGTGCTCCCCGCATTGGACCCAGGAAATCTGCTCCTCGTTAATACGTGCTGTAGAAATAACTGAGCTACTGAAAATAGCTCCACGCATAGAGCCACTCAGCAAGTACGATCTGAAGGAAGTGCATGATGAAGAATTCCATGCCACAATACACAGACGGTGAGCACATTGCTATGGCAGCCCAGTGGACATTAAGCAATCACTGAAAAGTAGCATTATGAAGGTATTATACCACATATACAAGTAACATGGGCAACTTGCATATCCAGGGTTGGTATACATTTTTTAACAATAAACAAACCAACAAGAGAAGGGAGGATAGGAATATATTTAAATGGCAAATTTGTGATGATTTTTGTGGCTTCTTTATTGTGGTGCCTGCATTGCCCTTATTGTAGTTTTCCACCATTTACAAAGAGGATCGATCAATCCTGCACTGATTCAGATACCAGGGGCTTGCGGGGAGGGGAGTAGATTTTCAACTCTGAATCAGATTCCTACAAAAAGCTATGCCGCCTTCTTCACCATCAAGGCAAGCTCTTCCAACAGATGCACACACAAAGAAAAGGCACCGGAGAGTGACAAAGGGTTTCCTTGGCTTCCCATCACAGTCCAGCTCTGCGTCCCCCATATCCTAATGGACGCTTTTATCCCACTCGGCAGAACGACCTCATTAGAAGTCACCATGCTAATGGAAAATGTGTTTCCAGGACAAAAGATCTCATCATTCCTACACCAGAGACAGGGCCGGGACAGAGGATACAGGGCAGATTCCAGTCACTGTGGTGCTTCTCATGGAGGCACCGGGCACAGGGGAGAACCTAGGCCCGGAGTTCCTGCCCAACACTGGCTGCAAGGCTAATGCAGCACTGACCACAGAGCCAGGAAGCAAGGATGTATGGAGGCATTTCCTAGACTCCATGGGATCCAGTCACGTTTTCGTGCTCTCATTGTTAGTCACCAGTCCCCAAAAGTCTTATCCTTAGTAGGGGCACCACTGGGCTGCTGCTCCCATGACTTCTCAAAAGTGACCCTCAGTCTCCCTGCATTATGGAATAGGAAGGAATACCGATGATGACAAACTGGAATGTAGAAAATGGTTACTGAGAACTGCAAAGTAACTGGAGCCAAGGTTACATTTACGAAGTGGATTCCTCAAGATGAGGGACAAAGTGTTGGTCCCTCAGCCTGCTGTCCCCAACAGAGAACCAAGTGTTTTCTCTCTCTCTCTCAGCAAGGCTTCTCTGGACCAGTATTTACAAGGCTCATGATGCTTAACTGAGCTGAGTACACAATAGGCCTTCAATACACCAGAGAGGAACGAAATCCTATGATTGCCAAGTCGGAACGCTGTGCCTAAATGTTAGGGCAGTGTTATCCAAGAGAACTAATGATAGGCCCAGGTGCAATCTTAAATTTCGTATTAATCACATCTTCATAAAGCAAAAATGAAGTCAAATAGATCCCATCCAAAATATCCCTGCAGTGTGTAATGGGTCTTACCCATGTTAACAATGTCTTTTACTGCGGGTTTTTTGTTGGTTTGGTTGAGGGAAGTGCTGTTGTTTTATTTGCAGTTTTGTTTAATACTAAGTCTTCAATGTCTGGTATATATTTTGCAACTACCAAACATCCCTACATGGATGAGCAGTATTTCAAGTTGCTCAATAGACCGGATGTGACCAGTGACCACCAGACTGGGCAATGCACAAAACACAAAACACCTCTTTAAAAATGGAAACAATTTTTTGAGTGACAATGAATGTATTTAACATTAAATTCCCCATAATCTATTTCGTACTACTACTTTAGATTTGGTTTGTATAGAGTTTGGAGGTGGGAGAAGGGTGCCCAAAAATCACTTGTGTGTGCCAAAGCCAGAGATCATCTCAGGATGTCTTCCTTTGGGACTCCGTCTCCATCATAGTTTCTGAGACAGTCTTTTAACTGAGCCTGGAGTCACAGGTTTCTAGACCAGCCAGCCAGAGAGCATCAGAGCTCACCTTTCCCTGCTCGCCACCAGGGTTAGGAAGTGTCAGACAGGTATCTATTTTCCCCTTTGTAGATGTTTTCAGACAAATATCTAGATATTTACTATCTAATATCTAGATATCAGAAAAACGTATAAAGTCAATCTTGAAGGAAGCCTTTGCCAAGAGCTATGTGTACCATAGACATCCAGCACGCGCATGTACAAGTAGTTTCTATTTGTCTAGGATAGCGCATGCAGGATGCTGCTGCCTACTTGGCTAAACAGATAATGGGTGACACTGTTTTGTTTCGTACTTTCTAAGGAGCTACACATTTTTCTTCTAAAGTTAATGTTTCTCTCACATATATGAACTTAGTGGATGGTATCATGAATTCAATGGGTCGTAATGATAGCAACAGCAATCCTGGAACACCACAATCCCCTTTAAAATGTAACTGTTCCTTTACTTCACCCTTCCATTGGGAATCCCATGACACACACAGTATGTGTCATGGCCTAGGTAGGGCCACTGCACCCGGCCATCCCAACACAGACAAAAAACTCAAGGTCAGCTGATAAGGATTAAACCCTCCTTTTCTCACCCCACCACCCTACTCCCCCTGGTGTCCAAGCCTACGTGAACTTGACTGGGCCTGGAATTTGTGAGCTACTCTGACTGCCAGTTAACAAGGAGAGAGAAACAGCCAAAAAACCTAGACCCTGTAGAGGTCAGTTTACCTCAGTTTCCCACAGTAGTCAAACAGAGAAAGTATTGATTAGGAACCTAAGCCCTTCAGAAATCAAGTCTAAGAGAGTTCTAGACACCAGCCAATCAGACGGGCATCTGTTCCTCTCTTTGCAATAAGTGGCAGCTGCGGAAATAAAGTCCCTCCCCCGGAGACTCTCCCGAGTTTCTGATGTCAGAGGCAGCGGTTTTTTGCCCCAGTTCCCAGGTGGAAATCAATAACCTCTGAGGAGCAAGGTTCCAGACAGGTTTTGAGGAAAACTACAGAACAACCTCCCCCAGAGAATTAAGCAGACAGCTACGGGCTCCTCCAGGGGCCAAGGGCAAGCAAGGACTGGAGGGAAGCCAGGTACGGAGCCTGGGACAGGTCCCTGAGGCTTGTCAGTCTGGTGCTACGGAACCAAGAGCTTCATAGAAAACGCTTCTAAAATAATATTACTGGTCTGCAGCTCCTAAGAACATTACCCTGAAAAGTGTCAAAACATACATTACCTGAATTGGTTTTTCTCCATTTTTCTTGTCTTTTAATGAGAAAACAGAAACGACTGAACTATTTTCTTTACGTGCTGCACCAAATTTTGTTCTCGAATAGCCACTTCACCCCCTGAAAATGTGTTTCCCAATATCCAACTCACACCAAGGATGAAAAGAGAAAAGATGAAAATCTCTCAAACACACCTGAATGAGCCTCTCCAAATCACTATATCAAACCAGGCTGAGTAGTACCACGGCTGGAAGAAAAACAACGGGCATTTGCCTGACCCTGGTGATTCTACAAGCTGACTCAAGTCAGGGAGTGTTTGCAGCAGCAAGGCGAAGTCATAGAGTGTGGCGCTTTTTCGGCTGCCTTGAGAAAAGGCACCACCAGCCTTGCTTGATTAGAAAGGATAATGTTGGCAGGGCCAGCTCTGGAAGCTTGATGAGCCTCTCATGGCTGGGTGCATGGCCGTGCCTCCACAAGGGCTGGATCCCTGTAGAGCCCACACTTGTTTCAAGGTGAGGATGGGAAGAACATTTCTCTCTCTCCAGTGGAATCAACAGTGCCTGCCGATCCAATCCAAGCACACTTTCGAAAAGAATTTATGAGGCAATGGGTGCTTGTCAGTGGAGAATCGCTGGTAGGATTTTAATTACTGTGGTGTTTCGCATTACATTATAGGGTCCTGACTTTTTAGAGATATGGAATAAAGTTTGGGAATCAGCTTACATGAAATTCGAGATTTCTACCATAAAGGAATTTATAGAATATGAGAAAGGTTAGGAGGGGGACCAGGTGGATTTGGCTATTTGGTGATGATGGTTAAGCTGGTCCTGAAGCACTTAGAAGTATACCTAATTATCCTTTCCTCTCTGATGTACATTTGAATTTTTACTGTTTTTTTTTTCTCCTTTAATAGTAGCTAGTGACCAAGGAAAAAGAAATAATGTCCTCTTCCTAAGGCCTTTCTCAGAGGAGCATTTGATCCCCACTCAATGCCCCACTTCCCAGGGCTATCACCAGCCATCCAATGTCAGCACAAGAAGGCCAGGTACACCATACTATTTCTCTTTAAGACTACAATCTTGGCCTCTATCTCTGTCTCCCTCAAGAGAAAGATGTAGTTTTTGATCACCTGGAAGAAATAGCATCCTCTGGGATACTGAAAATGACGGAGGCCTCCTACAAACGCCAATGGTTCACACTGAAAGTCTGAAGACAGTGCCGAGCTCTGGATCTAGGGGTTAACAGTGCATGACGGAGACAATGCTCTGGTAAGAATTTAATTTAGCACAGACTGGACTGCCTGATGAGACAAACTGGCAGCAATTCCACAGGGCAAGCAGGGAAGCGAGACTGTAAGACACGGGACAAGATTCTCCATCCCCAAGCTGTTCCCGCTGCAGACAGAGGAGACACCTCAGGTCAGAGCTACCCTTGATGCCGCAAACTCAACTCCAGAAACAAACTTTACCAAAATAACTGGGCAAAGTCACAAAGAAGGCTGGTGGGCCAAGGTGGACAACATCTGTTTATAATGGGTGGAAAACAGAGAAAACCCCTCAGAACAAAGCAGTTAATTGATTAGAAAACACTGAAACCATAAGCGGTCTTCAAAATGGAAATGTCAGAAGCATGCCACCTAGTAAGCTGGGTTCTAGAACACTCACTATAAAACAGAATGTGTTTTAAAACCAAATATGCGGGAAGGAGAGGTATTCACAGGGAAGCGTTGACTGGTATTTCCTGCTCAGTTGACAATGAGCTATTTTTGCTGCCTTCATGATTTTCATGATCTGACTTCTTTTTCAGTAAGCATATATTTTAAAAGCACCCTCAAAAACTATTAAAAACTATTTTTTTTTTTCCTTTCTGGCATAGAATCTCACTACACAGCCCAGGCTGAAGTTGTTCCTGCCTCAGTCTCCTGGGTTCTGGGATTGTACATGGGTACCACCACATCCGGTCAGAGAAAAGCTAGTCGTATTGTCACAATGATAATAACAAAACCATGAATGTAGGTAGCTAAGGCAGGAAAGACATGTCTCCAAAGCCAGAGAAGTCAGGTCTTGTGTCCCAAGCAAAGAAGCACAAGCTCAGGTAGGCAAGAGGGGCACGGACATCTCACTAAGCATCTCTGACCCTGGTACCCTCCCATGTCCTGAGAACAGAATGAATAAGCATGTTTCCTTGGCATCCGTAGGGCTTTCAGCCAAATGCAAGACAAGTAGGTATTGTGCCTGACTGGGAAAATACAGGGAAAGGGCTAACCCTTCCTTAATGACAGGGATAGGAAAGGAGGACTGGTCAGGGTACCTGAGGACGCGCCGAAGGAGCAGAAGCAAACGGGATTAGACGCTTGCAGGGAAGGGCTGGAGGTGGTCTCACATCATAAAGATGTGAGAATCTGGAAGTAGGGGAGGGGGGGGGTCACTGAGCCAGGTTACAGCATAGCTGGAAGATGGATCAAGAGGAGGTTTTCAACTTGTGGGTCATAGCCCCAAGAGACCATCGGAAAACAAAGGCATTCACATCACAAGTCATAACGGTAGCAAAATTAGAGTTATGAATTGCAATGCAAACAAATGTTATAGTTGAGGGTCACCACAACATGAGGAACTGTATTAAAGGGCCATAGCTTTAGGAAGCTTGGGAACCACTGGAGGGAGGGGAGAGGCTGGGCCAGTGAGCTAACTCACAGAAGCATCTGGTTCCCTCCTGCAGACACCAAGGAGCTCTGCAAGGCCTGTGGTTTCCCAAGGTGAGTCGGTGCCACGAGAGTACAGAGAAGCAGCCACTAGTTGGCCCATATAGAGAATGATTTCTGAATGCTTATTCAATACCAGCCTCTGAGTCTGTGGATGAAGTGCCTCACACCATGCTACCCCCGAAGGGAACTGCTGCCATCGTTGTCTTCCAAGTGAGGAAGTTGGAACTCAGTACAGGCCAGCCAATCTCCACGCTAAGAAATGGCAGATCTGGGCATCCCTCCCCGGGTTGACCACATATGTTTGGGGCTAGAGACACTCGAATGGATTTCATCTGTTCGCTCCCAGTCTCTCCATATTTACAAATGATCACAAATGTGTGTAACAATTTCTACTAAAAGAAATTTAGTTGATGTGGAATAAGTGGGAAAGGAGCGTGTTTTCTCAGACACAGAAATAAGATATTTTTTTAATTATTAAAAAAGCAAGAAATAAGATGGAATTGGACCCATCTGGTAATTATTATTATTATTATTTTTAACCTCAAGAGAAACCACTTGGGAGCAGGCCTTTTTCTCTTCTTTCTTTTGTTTAATAAGACACAGGTGAAACATGAGCCAAGGACCAGTGGGAAAATATAGGGGAGTGTTCAAGCTTTAAATGGGGGGGGGGGGGGTGGAGAGTGGAAAACATTATTCTGAACATGCAGAGTTGGGCCATATGAATGCAGATGGACAGGGGAATATCTCCTTTAAAGAACGTGATTCCCACGTTATTTAAAGAAGCACAGAAATCAGCATTATGCAGACGTGCTGCCAAGCCGGGAGAAAGAACAACTTCGGTCAGAGTACATTTACAAAGTGACGATGAAAACTACAGTACGGCAGACAAAATCACTTAAATAATCAAATACATAAATCAAAGCAACAACCTCTGCCCAGGGAATTTATAATGTGGCGGGGAAGACACACACACATGCAGTCTTGAGAATGATCGCCTCAGATGACGAAGCAGCTAGTGATGCCTGTAACCACCTAGAACATGAGTTACCTTCACAAGTAAGATGAAGACTGGCTACTCAAGCAGAAGAAGAGGGTGAACAGATGCCTAAGATGCAAGAAGGGTGTTCAGAGGAGAACCAAGTACGTCAAGAACCTGCAGGAATAAATCTAACTCTGGAAAGGAGGGGATTTATACTGGGAATAGCAAACCTGGGAGATGATTAATACTGGGTATTTTCTGTGTGCCACACAACGACCAGTTCATTTCAGCCTATTACCCTGTTACACGATTCTCTCTACTTTAAATATGAGAACACTAAGGCCCAGAGAAATTAAGGCCACTTGGGGAAAGTACCACCACTAGTTATGTTATCTGTCTTAGTTTCTGATAGTTAGGTTCCTATTGCTGTGACCAAGGCAACTCTTATAAAGGGCAACATTTAATTGGGACTGGCTTATAGTTTTACAGGTTTCAGTCCATTATCATCACAGTAGGAAGCAAGGGGGCATGAGAAGAAGCTGAGAGTTCTACATCTTGATCCACAGACATCAGAAGGAGACTATGTGTGATACTGGACATGGCTTGAGCATAGGAGACTTCAAAGCCAACCCCACAGTGACATATTTCCTCCAACAAGGTCACGCCTCTTAATGGTGCCACTCCCAATGGGTCAAGCATTCAAACACATCAGTCTATGGGAGCCAAACCTATTCAAATCGCCACAGTGTCTGTACTCAGTTTTGCCTGATTGTCCAGCTGCCTCTACTTAGTTCTTCATTAAGAAGCACCAACTGTATTCCTCCCTGGGAACAGGGAGTCCCCCTGAGGAGTATGTGCCAGCTTATAACTGCACCCCTGAGTTTGTGCACTCCGATCTTACATGCCATTTTTATAGAAAATTACTAATCTATTTTCAGGAACTAAAAACATCTCTGAATTTAGAGCACAGGGCATGAAGGGCTGATACAGTGAGACTCTACTAGTTTAGCATGCACTTAAAGTGACTGACTAGGCTATTTAAAACTTTGGCTTATAATGTTACCGCTTTTAGACAGGAATACAAAATGGTCCAACCACTTTGAAAAAGACTTTGGCAGTTTCTTACAGAATTAAACATATAGTTACCAAATGATACAGCAATCCCACTTCTGGGCATTCAACCAAGAGAAACAAAAATGTATGCTCACACAAAATCTATATGCAAAAGCTTATAGTGGCTTTCTTCATAATCACACCAATTGGAAAAAATCCAAATGTCTTTCAAAAGACAAATGGGTTTTTACAAAAGTTCTACGGTATGTCCATACACACAATAAAAAGTTATTGCGCAAAACAGCAACAAGCTGTTGGATATATACAACAGAAGCAAACCAGAAAGAGTTGCTAAATGAAAAAAACCCAAACTCAAAAAGATAGTTAACATTTTATGACAACCTGGCAAAAGCAAAATTACAGAGAGGAAAAATGAGTGGCAGATAGAAGGGTGAATAGTTTCTCTCTCTCTCTCTCTCTCTCTCTCTCTCTCTCTCTCTCTCTCTCTCTGTGTGTGTGTGTGTGTGTGTGTGTGTGTGTGTGTGCATGTGTTGTTGTTGTTGTTGTTGTTTTGATGAAAATACTTTATATCCTAGTATGGTGTTATATGGTAGGCAGATTAATGTTCCTCTAAGATGTTCATACTCCCTAGTCCCATTATATGTTAATGTTATACGACAAATGGGACTTTGTACACAGAATTAAGTTTGCTAACTGTCTTAGTCATGGTTTGTATTATGTACAAAACATCATGACCATGAAGCAAGTTGTGGAGGAAAGGGTTTATTCAGCTTACACTTCCACATTGCTGTTCATCACCAAAGGAAGTCAGGACAGGAACTCACACAGGGCGTGAACTTGGAGTCAGGAGCTGATGCAGAGGTCATGGAAGGATGCTGCTTACTGGCTTGCTTCCCCTGGCTTGCTCAGCTTGCTTTCTTATAGAACCCAGGATCACCTGCCCAGGGATGGCCTCACCCACAATGGATAGGGCTCTCCCTGCCTTGAGAAAATGCCTTACAGCTGGATCTCATGGAGGTATTTCCTCAAGAGAGGCTCCTTTGTCTGTGACAACTCCAGCTTGGGTGAAGTTGACACACAAACCCAGCCAGGACACTAATCATCTAACGACATGATAAGAGAATCTTAGACGGTCATGAAGCGGGCCTACAAACCACTGACTTCTCCCACCAATTTTGAGTGAGCAAAGTTATAGCTTCTACCTCCCTCCAGCCAGAGCACTGCCCCACCAGCAGTTAGGTTTGGACTCTTAGAGTCTCAAAATGGAGAAAACGGCCAACCTACTGGGTTTCTGACTTGTGAAAACTGACAAAATTAATCTGGGTTATGCTAAGCCCCTCAAGTTACGGCCACTTGCTACTGAAGCAATACGAACCTAAAGGAGGAGTTGTCAAACACTATTTTTAATTAGGACTATGCTCTTAACAACGTTCTAAATTCCTACTTTGAAAGATCAATAAGACCAATAAGTAGACCAAAAGAAAAATTCTCAAGTACTGTCCCATCTCTTCACACCTTAATCTCCAGGCTCTGTCAGCTCCCCTCCTTTTCTGGCCATCAACCGTGGAAAGCTAACACAAGTGACTAGGTCCCAACGTCACTCTCCTCACCCACGGCCAGTTCTGGGTTTGTGACTGACTCAGAGACTCTCAGAGATGGCACTACACTGTCTCAGGGGAAAGTAGCCGTGTGGAGCAAGGCCTACGTTCTCAGGACGGCAAACAGAAGTACCCAACGAGAAGAAACTGAGGTGGGAAAGGCCGTCTTAAAGAACCAGTAAGAACTGGCCAGCCCAGAGATCTCCCATCAGTACAGGCAATTCGCAACCCAGAGGCAGAGCCCCCAGTAATGAGTGACTCACCAGGATTTTAGCAGATAATGAAGGTGTCCTTTGAGAAATCCTCTAACTCCAGTAATTTTCTCTGAAGAATTAATGTGATACAAGAAAAGGGCCCTTTTCTAGTCATGAGCCTTCCCCTCCCACTCTGGCTCAGCACCAGAGTCAGTAGCTCTCCTCCTAATTTTCAACAAGCGGAACACGGCATTTTTTCCTCCGATTTTTATAAGCCTTTAAGTATAATTAATGTTCTCAGAGTATTTGTTTGCTTTAGCTATTTTCCACCTCCTGTTTATAAAATTAAGTCAGTGATATAAGTAACTCTAACAAAGTAGAGACTGGAGGGATAGTTTAGTCAGGAAAGTGCCTACTACACAAACATTAAGACCTAACTTAAACCCATGGTACCCACATAAGTAGGCAGATGTATCAGCAGGCACTTGTCTCTGTGGTCAGCCTGTCCTGCCAGATAGATGGGCAAACTCCAGGTTCAGTGAGAGACCCTGCCTCAAAAAAGAAGATGGAAAACAACTGAGGAAGATGCCTCTGGCTCTGTGTGTGTGTGTTTCTGTGTGTGTAAAATATAATAAAAATATATTAAAGGTTCCCAGGCTAACAAAGAGATCAATAAATGCTGCAATACCATCTATGGATAAGGCCCTAGAGCAAAACCCGATGGTCCTTATCTGTACAGTAGCTAACAATATCACTAGATATGTAATCAAACTAATAATAATGTAAGGTAAAACATGTGAGGTTATAGACGAAACAAACATATCTGTAATGGTTTGAATAAGAAATGTCCCCTATACGGCTCACGTATTTGAATATTTGGTCTCTGGTTGGTAGGGATGTTTGAAGAGGTTGTGGAACTTTTAGGAGGTATGGCCTTGCTGGACAAAGTAGTGACTGGCTTTGAGAGCCAGTTAGAGCCTCACCCTCACGTCTGGCTTGCTCTCTGCCTGAGTCTGTGTGTGAGGAGGTGCTCGCTCAGCATCCTGCTCTAGCTGTCAGCTCTCATGTCTCTCCCCTGACGTCATGGACTCTCCCTCTGGAACCAGAGGCCCAAATAAACTCTAACAGAAAGTTTTCAGTCATGGCATTCTATCACAGCAACGGGGAAAGTAATGACTACAATACCGTTCGTTCAAAGTAAAGAGACAGACAGGGTTATGGATGGAAAAGTCAGGGCGGAGGAACAGCAGAGGGGAAGGATTGGCACAGAAGCTCCAAACAGAGTGAGCGGATGTTGAGGAGACTCATCCAAGACTGCACATTTCCTTAAAGGGAAACCTAGAAATTCCACCTGACGATCTTGATGAACAACTCCACAAGAACTAAATAGGACTTTAAAGGGGAGGAAAAAAAGATCTCTGCTTCAAAACTAAGAATGACCTGAACTGACAGCTAACTCCACCAAAGGACCTCCTTTACTTGTGTCTGCAGAGACTGAAAGGGAGATTTCCGGGCACTTCTAAGTTCCACATTCTTGGGACAGCCCCACCACATACCCACTGAGATCGACTCTACCTATAACTGGGTCATGCATGCTGCTGATAACTTGGGGACATTCCACATGATGTTTAAGAAACATGCATGATGCCAGGCTATATTTACATCTGCATTGATAATTAGTGAGGGGAAGGGTCCCAAAGCCACGCCAACACAACACTTATTATCTCAGAGTGGTCTGTTCGATATACTCATGAACCAAAAGATGCACACAGAAAGGTTCATAGCAGCACCAGCCAGAAGAGCCCCAAATGGATGCAGGGCAACTGTCTCTCAACTGCTACTTACTGGGCTTGGTGGCTCACATCTGTACTCCCAGTACTGTGAGGGCTAAAGCAGGAGGATCATGAGGTCAAAACAAGCCTGGACTACAAGACTAGACCCTCTTCGAAAACATCTAAGAAATAGTAAATTTTAGGCATATTCATATGGTGAGATACCACTACAAATAAGACCAATGTGACAAGCATTGCCAGAAACATAACAGACAACCTACTGTAGGGTTTTACGCTGAGAAAAACAAGCAAAACTAATGTGTGGTATCAGAAAACAGAATATTGATGCCCTGGGGTGTTAGGGTCTGAAGATTACACCAGAGAAACCTCTAAGATCCTGAAAATGCCTGTTTCTTTGAAAAGTCATCAGGCTAATGGTTACTGCTTTTCTATATGATGCTTTATTTCAGTAAATTAAAGTAGTAGGATGAGCAAAAAAAACACCTTACAGTTGAAATGCAGTATGTATATTCATATCCATAGCTTGTTGTTAAAGTGTTTGATCTGTTTGTTTTAACTTAGTATCATTTGTGTACACTTAGACTGGAATAGTACTATCATTAAGAATCTCTGCTTTGCACAGAGGATTTATTACTCTACTTCACTGGTCCTTGTAGAGGATAGGGAAGGTGGGGGAGGAGAAGGCAGAGGAAGGAGAGTGAAGCAGAGGGGTAGCTATGAGAAAAACTTCAGGCCCTTTAAAGCATGGAGAGAGAAAACAAAACACAAAAGACAAGGTCACCGGGAACATTTCCAGGCACTGGGCAATCAGTACTGTAAAAATTGTTACCAGCCAAGAGGGAGGGGCTAGACGTCCCTAGCAACCGCCACTCTAATTGAACCACACCTCACTAAGGATTCAGCAGATCAGACAATGGTGGGATCTCAGACTAGTTGTAACCCCAGCTCCAGGCTGCCATGGCTCTATCACTAACCCATACATGCCATTAAGTATAGAATTACCTCATCAATAATTGTGGTGTCCACCTTTTCTGCAGGTTAACCCTAAGCACAGGGGAGGAAATCCCTTTCCTTCCCCATAGGTCAGATATCAGAATACGTGGTTGCTCATCCTTAGTATTCAGAGGTCTGCGTTTTCCTATAACTGTGAAATCGGGAAGGAAATTGATCATACTCTGCAGGGGGTTGGGGGCGGAGGACCCTTCTTAAACATAATACAAGATGAAGCCCCCAGGCCAGGGCCTGGCCTCTAATCCACGATGGTGGAAAATATGACTAGCACCTGCTGGTCCAAGACCTTTGCAGTGACTGCAGCAGACAACCTTGCCAAAGATGCTGGGGACAGACTAAGTGAGGAACCGCAGGGTTCGCGCTTGAAAAAGGCTAGGTGTCCTCTAGCTATACACCCAGAAAGCTGGCACCTGTCAATCACTTGACCTAAATACAACAGTCACTAGGGGGATGGGGGGGGGGTAGTCCGAGCATGCTCAGTGATGGAGATGACATCACTTAATCAATGCTGGAGACGGGGAAGGCTGCATCAGCAGCCAGGAATGTATCAGTGGGGACCTAGTGTGGCTCGCATTAACTCAGTCCCTCTCCACGCGGCTCGAATACAAAGAGGGCACCACGGGCCACACACTCTAGGGGAGAGCAGGTGAAGAAAGGGGGCGCGGACAAGACTAGTTTATTTCCTTTGGTATATTCCCTTAAGAACGATGAGGGAGTACTGCCTCCCTTTCCAGTAGCCAGACTGCAGAAAAGGAGCTAAGTTGGGGGAAACACGGTGGGAGGAAAGGTGGGGAAAGGTGATCAAAAGGGAGACCCTGGATTTGCTTAAGTAACTTCTGCTCTTGACACCGAGGGGTTATTTGGAAACTCCCTCTCTTAGCAGATTGGAGAATCTTCTCTCCATCTAGAACGAAGCATATGAGGCTATCTGCAGACACTAGGGAGAAAGGATCTGGTGCGGGGTGGGGGTGGGGGGGAGTCCACAGAAAACACAAATCCAGGACAACAGGGGTGATAGGAAGCAGGAAACATAAGAGACCTCCCAGAGACACCAAGAGCACTCCTCACCTTCCACAAGGGAGCAAGGTGAAACCGCCTATGTAAGGCCCAGGAGATTTTTGTTTTTCTTGCACCTTTCCTCCACACCTTTTTGACTAAGGTCTTGAGACAAATCGAACCCTGGAATGCCTGGATGCATCTGTGGGTTGTAGAGCTGACACTTTTGACCAAGACCTGGGCATCCCTACTTGCTGGCAAGCCTAAACACTGCCCACGCGGCGGCGAGAGTGGGAACAATAGGCCCACCCGAGCCCCCACCCGCGAACAATGGCGGACCTCGCACTCCCCCGCCGCCCAGCGCCACCACCGACGCGGGGGAGTCACCGGGCAAGGGCTCTCTTACGATCCACCCGCGAGCCCAGCCCCGCTGGGATGTCCGAGGTAGCGTCAGGAAGATGCCCCACTCAGGCAATGGTGCAAAGCCGGAGGAGGGGCAAGACACCAAGGCCACTTACCCCGATCACCACCGTCTCCTCGCCTTTGAATTTGGGGATGAATTTGTCCCCGCGGAGGATCTCCGCTTCGTTGAGGGGCCGGAACCGGCACATCACTTTGATGCTGCATTCGGCTGGATCCGCCATCTCGGGCCGCGGCAGGAGGGGACACAGGGGATGGGGTGGGGGGCCCGGCTGGGCAGCGCCACCGAGGAGGCCGCGAACCAACCGCTGCCCGCTGCTAGGCCGCCTCCCGCAGCTTCTCAGCAGGTCATCGCAAGCCTGCACTGGACGCCCCGCAGCTCCGCCGCCGGGAAGGAGAGCGAGCAGCGTATCAGCTGGGCCGCCCTGCTGCTGACCTCCAGCCCGGTCCTGCGCCCCCGGCCCACCTGCCCCCGACCACGAGGCGGGCGGACAAGGCGATGCTCAGGGAGCAATCCCCGCCCGGCTCAGACCTCCCGGGCTCCGGCGCGCTCAGCCATCCTGCATCAGCACCACCGCGCTCCGGCACCTCCAGGCCCGCCCCTCTGCCCCTCCTCGGCACGGTGACGTCACTGCAGAGATCCGCCTCACCCTGGGTGTGAGCGCGGCGCATCCCGGGACTTGTAGTCAGCCACTCTACCTGCAGGTGGGAGGGCAAGGCTCGGATTAGCTTGTGAGGACCCCCGGGAACTGCAGGACTGATGTGGCTCCACAAGCCAAGAACAGAATGAAAGTCATAGTTAATATTCCCAGTTAAACTCTATAAAAATAAAAAAACCAGGTCACATACAACTGAACAGCCACAGAGCGGTTCCCTGTGTTGTAGAGTTTTTGTAAGAGTCGTAAGGAAAGCAGGAAGGAAATGAGATTTGCATGGAAGCCGGTTATAACGAAAATGCTTGAACATAGGTATTTCAAAATAGTTCATATCCGATCAAAATCAAGGATTTTTATCACTGCAAAACTAAGTCGGAAAACAAATTCCCACACCCACCTATTTAGCATTGCTACTTTAGAGCCTGAGGATTGAAGCCGGGGGTTTTTTTGAGTCCTAAGTCAGGAACATCTCATTGTTGCTTGGCGGTGCATGCTCGGAATCCCAGCGTTCAGAAGGCAACTTGGGACAAAACTCCCAAAAACAAAAACAAGAGAAAAGGAAAAAGAAAACAGGATCTCTCCGTTATAACTAATCATAGATCAATTTCTAATTATGTTTAGAATCCTGCAGAAACGAACAGATTGTATAGAAGATCAAATCCAAGACAAGCCTGGGTTCTCATACTCGCAGTTCTCTCTACTTACTGTAGGCTCCCTCCTCTACTATAACGTCCATGCTTACAGATTCTAGCTGCTTGTGACTTCTTCCATTCCGCTTGCCCTGCTTCGTTTCTGGTATTAGCTCAGGGCCATTCGCTCTGCCAAACTGGCCTGGCCCATTCCCACCCATCAGTCAGTAAGCATCTCGGGGGCCCTATGGAAGATGATGGGAACATGGCCAAAGCCACTGAAACAAATGGGGAGCTTAGAAGAACACAACTTGTTTTGCTATATTCAAGAAGCTACTCAACAGCCATGCCAGAGAACAGGCAGACACTAGGACTGCCTTAGGAACCATCATCTCTGTACTGACCTTGTTCTTACTCAAGACCCATTCCCACCAATCAGCAAACTTAAGTGCCAACAGCCTGTGGATGTCATTCTGCAATTTAGATAAGGATGGATGGGTTTTCAAAGAGTTTGAAACCTATTAGGGTAGGTCTATGCATGGCCAGGGATTAGCCTAGCATCTACCTCTGGCACAATAACCTAGAGTCTAAAGCTTTGTAACTCTATGAAGGAACCTCGTGGTACGAAGTTTCCTGAAAGAAACCTAACTCCCACCTCCCAGGAGCATGCATTGGTCGATAGCTGTGTCCATTGGACTTTGTCAACACTTTCAATCCTAAGACTTTCTACAGAAGGATTTCCCAGATGGCCTACAGCTGGTTGTCTTTACTTATTGTCCCAGTGTCCTCTCTGTAGCACTACATCTAGACAGTGAATTCCTCATTGCCTTTGCTCCATCTGAACACAGAATGCAGAGTAGGAAGCACGCTGAGTGGGGAACTCAGCTGAGCATGAGTTCTTCCTCTACCACTGTAGCAAGATATTTACTTTCCTTCAGACTCTGTTTCCTATTCTCTGGCATTAGAATAGCAATATTGCCTTGCAGAATTTTTTTTTAACAAATCAAGAGCAGAATTAATTGTAATGTTAAGTTTAGTACGGTAAAGTGTTTATATATATATTTGTGTGTGCGTCTGGCTGTCCTGGAACTCACTCTGTAGACTAGGCTGGCCTCGAACTCAAAAATCCACCTGCCTCTGCCTCCCAAGTGCTAGGATTAAAGGCGTGTGCCACCACACCCGGCAGTAGTGTTATTCTTACCGGGTACTGAATACTGTTATTTACTGATTGTAAATAACAACTTCTTTAATTTTAGAAAAATATCTATTGCATACATCTAGTTGTACTCAACAGTTCAAGTTTCCTGCCTACCCCAAAAAGACAGAGCCACTGAAGTGAATATTTTAAACCATGGCAATGTCAATCTGATTCTCTCTCCTTGGCACAGCTGATGTAGAGGGAAAAACGTCTCTGGGGCTGCTTTCTCATCTGCATTGCACTAAGCAACTCTCAGGCTCTGGCCCACAGACCCCTTGTTCTTTGGGAAATCTGTGTCAAAACCTGCTTGAGAGACAGTGGGGTGTTTAAGAGGTGGTTTGGTCATTAGAAGGGGTTCAGACCTTTGTCACAGAAGTAAGTCCTTGCTCTCACGATACTAGATTAGTTACCATGGGAGTGTTCACTACTAAGGACATTCAACTTCCTCTGCTCTCTTTCTGGTTCTCTCTCTCATTCACTGTGTGACCTTGCCCACAGACGCTTCCTCTGGTTGTCCACCATGTGTGAAGCAGCGAACGGCCCTCACCAGAAGTCAGGGAGATGCAATCCCAGGTCTATGGGACAAATCAAACTAATTTTTATAAATCACTCAACCTCAGATTGTTACAGCAACAGAAACAAAACTAAAACTCGGTATACTGGTGATAACAATCTAAAGATTTCCTTGGGCCCACTAAAGGATGTGCCGAACCCCATATACACTCCTTTCTTTGAGAGTGCCTGAACTATGAATAACCCAGGCTGCACAGAGATCCACCCATGGGCCAATGGGCTCCCTCGTTGCTCATTAGTTCATCTCTTCAACCTACACTATTCAAGCAAATAACCTTGCTTGTTACTTCCCAATTGCTAAGATGTATAAACTGAACCCGTATCAAGGAGGTTATCATATGAATCTCATTTAAGAGGTCACAAGATACAGAAAATAAAGTGTTCACTGTGTCTGAGAAAATGGGCCAAGTAGGATTCAAGAAAAAATATGAAGGTCACCAGAGTAATAAGAAAATAATAAGCTTAACTACATAAAAATGTAAACTTTGGAGCCTGGAGAGATGGCTCAGAAGGTAAAGACCATCTGTCACCCTAATGACCCAAGGGCAACCCCTTTCATTCACAGTGGTGGAAGGAGAGAACTGACTGCTGAGAGTCATTCTTAGACCTCCACAGGGGCATCATGGCTGGCACACACACACACACACACACACACACACACTCACACACACACACACACACTCACACACACACACTCACACACACACACTCACACACACTCATACACACACACACCCAAAACATGCATAGACAAAGTAAAGAAATTAAACATAACTTACAACCTTTATGCATTGAAGAATGATAACAACAGCGACAACAAAAACAATGCAAAACAAAAGAATTTTTAAATGATATATGATACGGGTTATCATATATACAGTATATAAAAAGAACTCCTGCAATTTACAACCAAAAACCAAACAAGTTTTTTTTAAGTTGCCAAAGGAATTGAATAGACTTTCTCTGAAGATGTACAAAAGACCAATAAGCGCATGAAAAGATAATCATCATACATCATTAGAAAGGAAACAGCAAATTAAAGCTCTAGAGTCATCACTTAAAGCCGATTAGGATGATTATACCAAAGGAGAAAGGAAGAGAGAGGAAAAACAGGGCGACAGACAGGGAGACAGGGAGGAGGAGGGGGGAGAAAGAAAGCATTCACAAGATGAAGAAATGGAATCTCCTGTGCATAGTTTTTGGTTAAAAAATTTTAAAAAAGGTAGAACTATTGTGAAAAACAGCATCAACACCTCAAAAATATAAGCCTAGAATTACCATGCAGCCCAGGGGTTCTATTCCTAAGGTCATGTTCCCCAGCCAGCTCATAGTCAGGAATTTGTACAGCAACCTGACTCACCAAAAGATGAAAACAACCCGGTGCTCATCCCTGACAAATGTATAAACATAATGTGAAATGTTGTTGTCTTTAAAAGCAAGAAAATCCTGACACATGCTGAGACATGAATAAGCCTTGAAGATTCTGTGTTAAGTAAGATAACCAGTGACAGAAGAAAACGGGCCGCTCGGGGTTCCTGGGTCCCCTCCCTGAAGATACCAAAAGGAAGCTGAAATTTCTTATAGAAAATGGCATCGTTTTCAGATGCCACCTATACACATCTTTCTGTGTACTTTAATTCATCTCTAGGTTACTCTCTTTTTTAACTTTTTATTGGTTCCCTGTGAATTTCACACTGTACACCTCCATCTCACTCATCTTCTCACCCCCTCATTCCCACCCTCTCCCCTTACAATCTCTCCCCTCACAAAGAAAAAAGAAATCTCATCGTGGAAGCTTTAGTGTATCAGTGTGTCCCACACTATATCCTTTTGTCCACACTTCTTTGCTTATAAATGTTCTTTGCAATGAGTCATTAGTCTGGTTCTAGGCCTCTGGCTTCTGCAACATGATCAATACTGGATCCTCACAGGGACTCTTCTCGGATATCCTGTTGCCCTGTCTCATGGACATCCTGGAATGTGGGACCAGACCCTTCCTGTATTCCAGCAGTTCATAGATGAGGTATATATTAGAATGGGATAAATCAGAGCCCTGTATCTGGACCTGGGAAGCATCCAAACCGGTCAGCCTGCCAGCTCTCCCACCATACCACCAGGGTGAGCTCTCCAGCATAGCCCCTGCTAGCTCACTCAAAGCCACAGCTGGAAAAGGGCAGAGGAAGCTATCCCATTCTCTTGCCCTTGGGGCTGGATCACCCTCAGCAGCAGGGCCAGCTCTACTTTGCTGCCCAGGTGAGGTACAGGCTGAACTCTCCCATGTACTGCAGCAGGTGAGGGACAGCTCTCCCACTCTCTTGCCCTCAGGGCCAGCTCTTCCACAACGCCCAAATGAGGGGTAGGGTCAGTTCTGTCCCGAAGCATCCCAGACCAGGAATACTCGCCTGACCTTTGGTGGTAACAGACGTTCCCTACTGTAGAGCCACAGACCTAGACATGTCCCTCAGAGGCAGCACAGGCCAGCATCTCACCATGGCCTTAGGAGGCATCACCAGCTATTCACATCAATTTGTTCCTCGCTACCCTTGAGTTCCCAGTTCTGCCTCTCTGCATTGTGCCCACATCCTTCTGCCTCTCTTTCTCTTCCATTTCTCCACCACTTCCTTGCTCATCTCATTGGTGCCGAGGGACTCTGGGTGTCTGAGGTCATCTCAGGAATGGTCTCAGGAATGCTATGTCCCACCCAAGCCATGTGGCATTCAATGGAGGTCCATCTTGCCTGGGCTTCTAGGCCCAGGACTGATGGTTGTTTTATGCTTGCTCCTTCCTGGGACCCTATGGCTCCAGACTGGTGGTCATCTCTGGCTTGTTCCTCACCAGAGCCCCTAGGTTACTGCCGACGTCTACTTCAACACAAACACTACACAAACAGTTGATAGACTGTATTATTCAGCAAACAACAGGAAGGAAAACTCTGCATAGCTTAATGTACACAGTTCTTGAGTGTTTTCCTACTGTAGGTAGACAGACATACAGAGACATCATGGGTACAAGAAGGAGCCATAATGCTGTATGGCTTTATTTCTGTGAATACCTAGAATAGTGTTGGTTGCCAGGAGCTGGGGATGGGGAGGAGCAGGAAGTTATTTATCTTGTTTGGTTTGGTTTGAGTTGGGGTGGCTTTTGTTGGTGGTGTTTTTGTTTTTGTTGTTGTTGTTATTGGTGGTGGTGGTGGTGGTTTTTGGTTTTTCAAGACAAGGTTTCTCTGTATAGCCCTGGCTGTCCTGGAACTTACTCTATAGTTCAGGCTGGCCTTGAAAGCCACCTGCCTCTGCCTTCCGAGTGCCGGGATTCACCACCTCCGCTGGGCAAGAAGTTGTTCTTTAAAGAAGTAAGTGTGTTGTGATATGACTAGATGGATAGATAGGTAGGTAGATAGATAGATAGATAGATAGATAGATAGATAGATAGATAGATAGATAGATAGATAGATAGTTTCTGTTCAGAGTTTCATTTCTAGGGTTTTTTTTCCTTTTGTACTTTGTCTCATATACAGCTAAAGATCAATAAATCTTTTTTTAATGATTTTTTTTATAACACGGGGGCTCCATAGGCCTCAGAGTACAAAATGTCTCTCAGACCTTTGCCTGCCCTCCCCTCCTTCACCTGCTTCTCCCCATCCCAGGGTAGCCCATAGAAATCATGATTTTCTTCCCAAGGGTGGGCCTGATGGTTAATTTTGATTGTCAACTCGACAGAATCTAGAGTCACTTAGATGTTCACAATCTGCTGGACATGAATGTGAGGGGGTTTTACTGAGGGGAGACAGCCCACCTTGAATGTGAGCCGTACCATTCCATGGGCTGTGGTTCTGGACTGAATAAAAGAGGAAAAGTGAACTGAACACCCCCATCGCTGCCCCCATCCATGACGGTGGATGCAATGGGACCAGCTGCTTCCTACTCCTGCATCACATCTCTCCTCCAAGATGCTTTTGTCAGATATTGTATCACAGCAGCAAAGACAAAACAAAACAACCAGTGCAGAAAATGCGTTGCCAGTGGCGGAGACGTTGCTATGACAAACCTGGCCATGCTCTTCATAAGCACAAAAGGCATGACGAGGTTTAGGACGTTGAGCTAGAAAGCTATAGAAGACTATAAGCAGGACTTGATTGGCTATTCCGGTGGGGGTTTGAAAGGGCAGAGTGTCGAAGGAAAGGTGGACAGTCGAAGGATTTGCGAGTTGGGTAAGGACCCTATTGGGAAAGATGCCAGAGGACATTCCATCACATCTTAGCAAAGAACCTGGCTAAATTCTACCCACAGCCCGAGAACCTGAGTGACGCTGAATTCAAAATAATAGACTCATTTCTTTGGCAGAAGAAATTTCAAAACCATGTAACATTTAGGCCATGGCATGGCTGCTGCTCACTGCTCTTCCTCAGCAGAGAGAGAGGAAAAAGATAAGAAAAATTTACTGGGGAAAGGTATATGAGCAAGTTCAAAATTGTAGACAAGAATATGTGGGCAAAGCATCTGTAACGGCTAGAGAGACAGTCACTATTAAAGAGAAACCTTGGAGGAGATGCTAGGGAAGGTACCCAATTTAAGGACATGCAAATTCATTTGCTAGGGGGAAATGGAGCTGATGGTGCCATCGAAGGGGTTCTCTGTTCAGAACAAAACAAAACCAGCTACTTATACAGAAAGAGGCTACTGCAATGATAGTCCAAGGGACAGGCTACACCTGAAGATGTCAGCTACAGTATTGTCTGTGTAGTGCTGGTTCTACAGACATAATAAACCCAGGCTCCTGAAGCTTGACGGCGGGTCTGACAGTAAGCCACTGAGTTCAGTGTGTGGCAGTGCTGAAGTACTTGAAAGGAGACCTTGAGAAGCCACCCAGTGAAACTAGGAAGGCAAACCTAACTTGCAGTGGATACCTGGGATTTTGGAGATGCCATTACCATGGGAAGGATTCTGAGAAGAGCTGCATGCAGCAAGTGGAGCTGGTCAAAGGGAGAAGCTATGTGTGCTGCAGCAGCAGAACTGGGGGAGTGGAGACAACCTCTTTGTAGCCCGGATGACTCCATCACAAGCCCCAGGTGCCTGGCGTGGGGCTGTTGGATTTAGCATCTGTCTTGCTGGGGTTGTTTTGGCTTTGTGCAATCTTCCGATGCTATAGCTCCCATTCCCTGTTGTCCCCAGACCCCCGGTGGGGTGATCAGCCAAAGGTCACAACTGGTGGGTTCCGAATGAAGATTAGACTCTCAGGAGACAGGCTTCAGTGAGACCGCTCATTTAATTGGAGGGAACAAGGGCTATTTAAACCTATCGTGGTGAGTGTACGTCCATCATTAGCAGGGGCCAGGGTGCGGGGAATGCCTCATTTGCTTATAGAGGAATTCCATACATACTGCTGGACATGACCTTATCAGGGGAAAGGGAGTTTTAACCTGGCTGCAAGCTATGTGACCTTCTCCGGTGGGGCAAAAGATGGGGGCACAAATCTATGTGCACTAGGGCAGAGTGGGAGTGATCCTACTCCTGCCAATCTCAGGATGAGATTTTCAGGGTTTGGACACACCTCGACCCCACTCTTGCTTTAGGCCTTCTCTGTACAGCTCCATGGACCCTCTGGCCCCACAGTTTCTCTTAGGAATGGTAGGTCATTGTCCTGTTTCTTTCTTTCTTTGTTTGTTTTTATTACCTTGACAGAAGCTAAACTTGTCTTAGGAGAGATAACCAGTTGAGAAAATGCCTCTGTAAGATTAGACTGTAGGGAAGACTGTAGGTCATTTTATTCATTAGTGAGTGATGTGGAAGGGCCCATTAAATTGTGGGTGGTGTCACTTCTGGGCAAATGGTCCTGGGGTATATAAGAAAGCCGGCTGAGAAAGCCCATGAATGAGGGGAAACCAGTAAAGTAGCATTCATCTATAGCTTCTGCCACAGTTCCTGCCTCCAGGATGCTGTCCTGAGTCCCTGCCCTGACTTTGATATGAAAGTGTACGAAAAACATACTCTTTCCTACCCAAGTTGCCCTTTGTCATGGCAATTTATCATGGCAATAGAAGCCCTAAGACAGTCATTGTATTTAGAAGTATATAATCTATTTTTGATTATACAGGATTGTACAGTTAAGGGATTGCCCGAGTCTTAGATTCCGCACTTTCACTGTGAGGGCTTTTAAAGGTGATTGAATGCATTTGCTAGTGAGATAGCCCCGTGTCAAGGAGAACAAGGAGTGAGTGGAAGGAAGACGGTGGTCTTCATGTGCCATGACTGCATGTCAAGTTAATTAAATACTTTGCTTTACAAACTGTCTTGGTTATGATGCCATGGTGTCTCGTCATAGCAGTAGAACACTAAAACAACCCAAAACAAAACAAAAACAAATAAGCAAGCCGGGCATGGTGGCACACGCCTTTAATCCCAGCACTCGGGAGGCAGAGGCAGGCGGATTTCTGAGTTCGAGGCCAACCTGGTCTACAGAGTGAGTTCCAGGACAGCCAGGGCTACACAGAGAAACCCTGTCTCAGAAAACCAAAAAAGAAAAAAACAAAACAAAACAAGCAAACAAAACAACCAAGGAAGCAAACACACACACACACACACACACACACACACACACACACAAAACTGTAAGAACAATAACAACAAATCAATAAGGCACACACACCAAAGTATGAAGTCTGTTTTGTATTGGAATACTGAGCTTGGAGTCTGCCCCCGAGTGAGCTTGCTATCTCGGTGACACTGCATTAGACAGCACTGATTTTCCCCTTCCCCAGCAGATGTCACTTGCCAATAGCGTCTTGGGTGAGGGTGGGGCATCGTGCCCAGTTCCTCTTCTCTGTGCTGGGAATTTGTCTGGCTTAAATTTGTTCCAGTCTCAGTCTGTGACTCATATGTGCATCAGCCCTGTTGTGTCTGAAAGATGCTGCTCTCTTGAAATCACTCACCACCTTTGTCTCTTACAGTCCTCCTGCGTCCTCTTCCAAGTAGACTTCTGAGCCCTGAGAGGGGGGGATTGAAACAACCACCCCATGCTGATACAACTATCCCATTGCTGATACAACCATCCCATTGCTGATACAAACATCCCATTGCTGATACAGCCATCCCATTGCTGATACAACCATCCCATTGCTGATACAACCATCCCATTGCTGATATAACTATCCCATTGCTGATACAACCACCCCATGCTGATACAACTATCCCATTGCTGATACAACCACCCCATGCTGATACAACTATCCCATTGCTGA
>NC_034592.1:36314096-36347472 GCF_900095145.1 Mus pahari | reverse complement strand
ATACAACCATCCCATTGCTGATACAAACATCCCATTGCTGATACAACCATCCCATTGCTGATACAAACATCCCATTGCTGATACAACCATCCCATTGCTGATACAAACATCCCATTGCTGATACAAACATCCCATTGCTGATACAAACATCCCATTGCTGATACAAACATCCCATTGCTGAGTGTCAATGTCTCCCACTGCATGTTCTCCAGTTGTGGGTCTCTGTGCTAATTACCATCTATTGAAGATGGAGCTTCTCAGATGAGTGTTGGATGCAGTAACCCAGCTGAGGGTGTTGGTGTGTGCCCTAGGAGAGAGCAGTTTTGCTGGTCAGCAAGGAGTCACAAAGGAATCTTCTCTCTCTCTCTCTCTCTCTCTCTCTCTCTCTCTCTCTCTCTCTCTCTCTCTCATCTTTTTAAAGTGGCTTCTGGGAAAGCTTCTTCTCACCCAGACCACTAACCCAACTCCCTGAGACAGGGTTTCTCTGTGTAGTCCTGGCTGTCCTGGAAATCAGGCTGGCCTCAAACTCAGAGCTCTGCCTGTTTCTGTTTCTGCATCTGAATACTGGAATTAAAGGTGTATGCTACCACTGCCCGGCTGAAAACCTTAAAAAACAACAACAACAACAGAAAAAAAAACCATAAATGACTCACATGGTGTTTTGATCAAACCACTGATCTGGCTGCTAAACTTCAGTTTGGTCAACAAGTAAGCATGAGAGAGTGTATGGTGAGGCACTATGGGTCCCGTAGATGATCTTAGTTATTTGGACTCTGAAAAATGTTAAAATTACACTGTAGTTTTAAACATTTCCCCTCATATTGGGATATTTTGCATTACTATAACAAAGGCCTGGGGCAGGCTTACTTCAGTTTTAAAATGATTAGTTTTGCTCAGACCCTGGAGGTATAAAGTCATCTGTTAAGGGTCCTTTTTGCTATCAGAATCTTGATGGGGTACCCAACATCACATGACAAGAGGTGGAGAGGGGTGTGTGTGTGTGTGTGTGTGTGTGTGCGCGCGCGCACGCGCGCGCGCGCGCGTGTGTGTGTGTCAGTGTGTGTCTGTGAGTGTGTGTCTGTGTCCTGGTCCCTCTTCCTCCTCTTCTAAAGCCACTGGGGGCAATCATGACGCCTCCGCCCTAATGGTCACCTCACTAAACATCACAGATAGGTAAGTTCTGACTGTGCTTATATTCATACTAGAGATTAAATTTCAACACCTATATCTTGGAGGACACGCAATACACTTTTAAGACTTATAACTTCAATGATGAAATCTTTATTCTAAATATCTCCATCCCATAAGACTCAATATCCCACAAAGATATCAGGAAGAACAGCAGTTTGGGGCAAGGGCAGAGGACTATGACATCACTAGCTGCCTGAGATCCGCATGGAAACAGCAGCAGCCGTAGCCATATTGAAGGAGAAGCAGACCTGGAGCACTGGGGCTATGACAGGACGAGACAGAGAATGCTGCACGGCAGGGCTGACGTAGTGCTTAGGAGCACACCACTGAGGAGATGTGCTGTTCCCTGAGAGAGGGATACAAACCCAATACCTGGTCTCCCAAACCTATTACTGGAAGGCATGTCAGTCATGGTGAAACACACCTTTAATCCCAGCACTGGGAGGCAGAAGCAGATAGATCTGCATGATTGAAGGGTAGCCCGAGAGAGAGTTCCAGAGCAGCCAGCCAGAGCTACTGAGTAAAACTCTGACTAATGCATCAACAAACAAAAGAAACAGGCACCAGTTACTGGAAGGTGATCCTGAGAGGAACAGGGCAAGACAACACTGTTGACGGGAGGGGAAGATCCCCACAGGTCTGCCAGCGTCCCCTCTCATCACTCTGCTTCAGGACCTGGGTTGTGCACACTCCTGACCCTGCTCACAGGGTCAGCTCCCAGTCTGTCCATGCATCTCTGGGAACCTTTCTCTCACCTCTCCAAACCCCAGATATTTAAGAGCCTATCAGATGGCCTGACATGGTGTCATCTGGAGTCATGAAAACATCCTGAAACTAGATGGTGGTAACGGCTGAACAGCATCATGGATATTCTCGACGCCACTGAGTCGGGGGTCTTAACGATGGCTTAAGATGGTACGTTTTATGATTGCTTTACTTACTGCAGTGAAAGAACTTAAGAACACCTCATTCACTCTCTGCATCTTCCTCCGACGCAGAGCCTAACCACTGGCAGCCTTACAGTGGCCTTCATGTCAAATGTGTGTGCATGTCTTGGTCCCTTTTGTATGTTGTGAGAACTGTGTGCTATTTGCATGCTTAATAATTATTTTCTGAATGACTGGTCTATTTCCATTGTACTCCTCGTCATGGCAAGAACCAATGAATGTCCAGAGGAATCTGGAGGCAATGGTGCTATGTTATATAGATGGGACCTAGGGCACAGGGTGCGAAGTTATATAGATGGGACCTTGGGCACAAGGTGTCAAGTTATATAGATGGGACCTGGGGCACAGGGTCCTTTGCTTTTCATTCCAAATAAGCTGCCAACAAATTCTGTTGAGATAGTCTATTTTTTTTTTCCAAAAGAAAAAATTTCAGTCTATTTTTTTAATCCCATCTGCCGAAATGGTACTAAAAATATCTATTCTGGATATACAAAGATTGAAAAAGAAATATTTGAAAAAAAAAAAAGTACTTTGGAAATAAACTCTTTAAAAGACCGTGAAGAGATTGAAGGAATTATTCCTCCCAAGAAATTTTGAGATAAAGTAGGAATTGTAAACAGATGTGTGCATACATACATGCATGCATTTGAATCTCCACATGGATATCTGTATAATGCACACAGCTTTCTTTCTGTTTCACTTATTTTCACTGTGGAGGAGGTGTGATGACAGAGGACACTTTGTGGCGTCCCTTCTCTTTCCCCCTTTACATGAGTTTCCTGGGATGGAACCCAGGTTGTCAGGTCTGTGCAATGAACACCTTTCCTCATCGGCTCCTAGTGCTTTAAAGTTGGGTTAGCCTCAAACTCATTATACAGCCAAGGATGGCCTTGAACTCTTGCTTCTACCTCCCAGGTGCTGCTGGAATTACAGGCATGAGCCGCCACCGCCACCACCATCAATCACCCTGGCTCAAAACAAGCTTACACCAACATAAAGTTGTTTTCTAACTCCAAGGCCCAGCATAATGCAAGTCGATGGATGTTGTCTCATGAATCCATTCACCATGTCAGCCTTTCTACAAATGTGGGTTTTGAGATGTTGGAAAATGGATCCAGGGGACCCTAGTCAAAAAAACATTCGATGTGAAGTCTGATGGTCCTACTGCCTTGGGTTTTGTTCATGGTTAGATTCACAGTGTGGTTTCCTTGAGGGCCACTTGTCCACTCTTGAGCTTCCAGACTCAGCAAGGCCTCCCAGCCATAAGGATTTACAGGTGCCTTCAGAGGTTAACAAACTGAGGAACTCACAGCCAGCAGGAAAAGGGCCTCAAGCAGACAGGACGGACAGCCCCTCATCTCTCCTCACCTTTACCAGCAAGACTTGCACAGCCGGAAGCGTCATTGTTGAGATGAAATAGAAAATGGAGAAATATCTGCATCGCTCAGACAATGAGCAGTCTCACTGTGAGTGACTTGCATCTGATAGAAATCAAGGCCAAAGCATGTGAGTTTTTTCCACCCTCCTGATAACCCTACTTTATCGGAATCATTTTCCAGCACTCTGCCTCCCTCTATTCAACCCACTCCTAGAGAGTAGTTTCTGTCCCCATCTCTACTGCCAGTAAGAACTGTAAATTGAAGCAATTATCTGGATTGTTCAAGGAAAAAAAAAAGCCTCAGAAATTCTTCTGCCTGAGTGATCCAGGTAATTGCTTCAATTTTCACGTCAGCTCCTGTCTTGGCAGTCCCCAGGATGGCCATTTAACTGAAACCCTGGGGTCTGCAGGATACCATGTGGGTCTAATCATTTCTGATTGCCCAGGCCCAGCCCCATTCTTATAAGTGTGAAAAGGAAAGCTCTGACCCTGGTAAAGATCAAAACCAAAGGAGCAGATGAACTAGTTTTAACAATGCTTTAAAAAAAAAAAATCCCTTTAAAACTTGCAAAAAAAAATAATGTGCTATCATAGATTAGAAAAATCTGTATGTCTTTTAAAATTTATCCTCAATGAAGAAGAAGGGACAACTATCCCATCCCATCAGTGGGTGTGGGAGAGACCACTTTTCTCTTTCATGAGGACTGACACATTAGTTGAGGTTTTACTGGATTAAACCCCTTAGTGTTCTTACAGAAACGGAATAAAGGATATGGAAGAATTAAATGGGAGAATCATTGGTTCTAAGAGAGGACAGGTAAAGACATGTTTCCAGTTTCTAAAATGTGAGTAAGAAGGCACCTGGGAGAGAGCATTGACCGTCAAGGGTGGGGTTACAGGAGGTGAAGGGCACCCAGCCTCACAGGGATAACCCAAAACAGCCAAATTTCTGTAATTCATTCAAAACCCACTTGGACACAAAATAGAGCGTCAGTAGTTTTTCTAAAATCCACTCACAGGAAATCGCTAAGATCAGCTTTCCTGAACTGAACCAGAAAACACAATTGAGATATCTGTTATACACCCCACCACAAGCGCCATAAAAATTCCCTGGGAACTTCATATTGCTGAGTGTCTCATGTTCTGCAACCACAAGGAGTCCTTCCGCCTGTGATACCCGATGTGGCTCCATTCTTCTGAGAAGACTCCTCCATGACAGTCGGTACACAGTGGCCCAGCTCTATGTGGGTCCCAGGTTAGTGGCCCAATTATAATACCGTGCTCCAAAAAACCAAAGTGTGCTCTCAAGCAATCAGTCAGCCTTCTGCTTCTTAGATGCTGGGAAGAAGGAAGGAGAAGCATGAGTTTCTATTGCCCACTGTGGTGGTTTGAATACGCTTGACCCATGGGAGGCATGCCCTTGTTGGAATAGGCCTTGTTGGAGGAAGTGCATCACTGTGGGGATGGGCTTTGAGGGCTTCTAGTTCTCAAGCTCTGCCTCCTGTGGAGTCTCTCCTAGCTGCAGTTGGATCAAGATGCAAAACACCCCACTTCTTCCGTGCCAAGCCTCCCGCCATGATGATTGTGGACTGAACCTTTGAAACTGTAAGCCAGCACCAATTAAATGCTGTCCTTTATAAACATTGTCTTGGTCGTGGTATCTGTTCACAGCAATGGAAATCCTAAAACACCTATCATGAGGATAATGTGACATCGACAGCAAACCCACTCCAAGTACACAGTCACAGACCCTGGAGACAAGTGGTGGGGTGGGGGGTGGGGATCCCCATAGAGTATTCTTTTCTTTTTTAAATGATAAATGAGCTGAGGTTTTCTTCAGTGGAGGTCAAGGGGGAAGCACACAGTTACTTCCAACAGGAAGAGTGCGGTGACAAGGGGCCTTTTGGACACTTGTGTTTGTCATCTGTTGCGGCTAACAAGTCACCTCCACTCTCCAAGAAACACTTACTGTTTCCAGGTCAGCGGTCTTGGACCCTTGTAGCTCGGTCCTGTGGCTCAAGGCTCTGTCATACAGCTGGGCTGTAGTCGTTTTAAGGCTCAAATGGGGAAGAATCCACTTCTAAGGTGCTTCATGGTCATTGACAAGAAGCTGCTCTTAGTTCCCCCTTATGTGGGTCTCCCTCAGCAATAGGCATCATTACAGCGGATGAGAAAATGGAAACCACTTTCCAGTTAGTATAAGCATGTCACTGGTTTAATGGACATTCGATGGAAAGGCTCCCAGAGAGTGTGTAGTCAGAGGACTGGCCCACTGGGAACCATTTAAACAAGCAAGCATGTTCTCCTGGATCTCTCACACAGGATGGAGCATAGATTAGAAGAATGAATATGACTTTGAACCAAAATACACCCTTTTCTCCAACAGCCTCAGTCTGCAGTATAAGCTATAGAAATATATCACCATTTAAGCAATATCATACTCAAGACAGCAGTCATAAAGGAAAATAGCAATATATACACCTCATTAAAAATGGAGTTCTATACATCAAAGTCCATACTAGAGAATAAAATTTAAAACTCAGCAAGGCTGAGTTTTTTTGTAACATACATAACAAAGAGTCAATACCTTTAATAAAGAACTTTTACAAATCAATATGACACTTGTAAATGCACAGGAGAAAAGCTAGCCTGATGCACTAAAAGGCAACACACAAAAGAATTATAAATTACCCAGAAATGCATGGAAAGCTATTTGGCCTCATTAGTAACCAGGGGAATGCCTGTTAAATTGGCAAGGATGACAAAGAATAATAGGACTGTGCACTCCAAAGTAAGCAAGGGAGGCAGCCTTCGCTCGTCCTACTGGCAAGGGGGTAAATTTGTGTGTGTTTTCTCTAGGAAGGCAACATAAATCTGAACTTGACACATGTACAGATACGAACCTCCTGCGGTCAGAGGCAGAAGTATCAGGGCATAAGCATGTGACCTACCCTCACCCCCAAGGGAGACAAGAATTGCAACATTATTTAAAGACATCTGGGAACTAAAGTTGGACATTTTGCCAAGTCTTAGAGAGCCTTGAAAAGCAGGTGGAGCTGCTGGGAGCCTTGCCGGGCAGTGGAAAGCCCCTGGGAGTTCGGAAATAGAATACACAGGTTAAAAACAAAACAGAACAAAAAAGGGTCCTAAGCATTATTCAAGCCCTCTAGGAAATATTGGGATCTAGAAGTAGCATTTGGAAGACGATTTCCTCTCCCTAGTAGAACTCTGGCCTTCACTCCTTGGTCTCACACTCTCTAGGCAAACCATGTTTAGTATTCAACCTCTGGGCTCCTTCTGACATTGACAGATGACACCTATGGCCTTGTCGGCTGGATAGCATCATGCCAGGCCCAGAAATGGAGTTCCCAAGAGCTCCAAGGACGGAGATTCCTAAGCCATGACGATTAGTCAAGAGTCTTTGGATTCCAAGCAATAGAAAAATATATGTAAGTTACCTAAAGTAAAAAAGCGGAGAAGGAGTAGATTATAATCTTGAAGAGCTTTAAGACTAAAACTGCAGCTAGACTCGGAAGCAAACTGGATTCAGGGAGCTGGATGCTGCAAACTTTCTCCTCATCTGGTTTTTGCTGCTTGCTGGGTGTACCCTGTCTTCCTGTCTTCTTACATATGGGCTTCTTGCCTTCTCCAAGCAGTTCCACAGAAGACTCAGCTGCCATTCCTGCCACTTGGAGGATGACAGAAGCTCATTCCCTCTGTTTTAGTGTCTCAGCTCAGGGCCAGCCAATCAATCCAGAACTAGGACAACGTCATCTTCAACACTCCTGGGTGTCATAAGTGACCGGTAATCTGTGGGTTGGACAGAGGAGGGTAGGGAGCCATGTGCCAGGAAGGCAAAACCTGGGACACAACCAGGCTGTTGATAACAGTGAGACTTAGGGAGTAACCTTGTCCCCTGGAGTCCTCCCTCAGACAGACGCTGGGACAGTCAGTACTTTGTCCTCCACAATGCCATTCATTCCTAACACAAGCGAGTGCTCCACCTTCTAGATCTGAAGGAGTCCCGAAGTGGCCACAGCCAGCCTGTGCGGGCAGTTCTACCTCCACCAGCCGACTCACTTGTCTCCGGATGACCAGCACTGGAGCGTGGCATTAGTGTGTTTTTCCATGACCTGCTCGTTTTGAGAGGAAGAGACCAATGGAATACCAAGGAATTAACTGAATAAGATACTCCAAACTAACCCAGAAAACAGATGAAGTTGGATGGTACTTGGAAAAGCCAACCCTGTCATCATCGGAGAGGACTGCAGACTGCTCGTGTAAGCACATAGTTGTGGGCAGTGCAACAGCTTGCAGCCATTTGGCAAGTATTCCCAGCCCTGTGTGAAGGGTTCCTTACTCCTCCAGTACTTATATCAGCAACTTGGGGTTCCACGATTCTGATTAATGAACACTAATAGTCCGACCTGTTCATTTGTCCATTTTTACTGCCATTCATTTGGCACCTCAGAAAAACCTTAGCCCCACAGCAAGTTCTGTTGTTCCACAGTATGAGCTCTATGCTATAAGCACTAGGCTTATATGTTGATATGTGTAACTATGGGCATATACATAGCACATTTACATATAGGATAGAGATCTTGTTCTAGGGTTTTGAAAGAACAGCTCATTCGTTCCTTCTAGGCTTATCTGTAAAGTTTCTTGTAAGCGCTAGCCACAGTCTTAGGAGATCAGATGGGATCCAAGCCAGATGGAGCTAGCCAATAAACCCATAAGTATAGGACGTGACAGCCAAGCAGTAATAGGCAGTAACTAGAGTAGAGATGTAAGGAAGGTAAACTGTCCGTGAGGAATGGGGTTCTATTCTGGCTCAGGTGATTAGAACTTCAAAGGATTTGGAACTATGCTCCAACTCTTAAGTTTCAGCATACATACACACAAACCCTAAGAGAGGGGTGGATGAATGGAGAGAGAGGATTAGGATTGGCCATGTAATCAACCACCCTAAAAGTTGACTCAGCGTGTGTGTGTGTGTGTGTGTGTGTGTGTTCATGTAAGTACGTACACGTGTGTGGTATACACACATGATTGTGCATGTGTGAGCCAAAGGTTAGAGGTCAATGTCAAATGTGTCATGTTTCCCTCATCATACTCCACCTTAATTTTTGAGCTAGGGTCTCTCGGTATACCTGGATCTCATGGATCCAGCTGCACCGGCTATCAAGTGAACTCCAGGGATCTGGTGTCTTCACCTCACTCCCAACCACTATGCAGGGCTTGTGTTTGTTTGTTTGTTTGTTTGTTTGTTTGTTTTGGTACTGGGGATCCAAACTCTGTACTTGAGAAGTAGGTACATTTTTTACTCATAAGCCTGCCTCCCCAGCTCCTTAAACAACTATTCATCTTTCACAATCCACAGGATATCTGGGTAGTGTTGCTGACCTCTGCCAGGTCCCTCAGACATGGGCTCAAAGCGATGGATGTCTGCCTGCTGAGTCTGACGTGATCTTGGCTCCACAGGGTTGGCCAGGAACACCCTTATGTAGAGTCAGAGACCCAAGGCTGACCAAGACAACTGCACAAGATAACCAGTGAGCGTGCACTTACACCTTTACAATTTCTCTCGCCTCACAGTTGATAACCTTGATCAAATCAGGCCACATAGCTGAAGCCAGATACACTTAGAGGAGACTAAAATATTATATAGCAAAGAATGTGACTATAGAGTATAGGCCGAATTGTGGTCATAAGCCCTGAACCTCATGTGACTTCATCTGGAGACAGGGTGTGTAAGAGGGAATGATATTTCAATAGGTTCGTAAGTTTAGAGTCCTTTGGGGTCCTCTCTGTGGATCGTGAGTCCCGACAGTCCTGGAAATTCCAATCCCCCTGACAGCTGAGTAGCTATGGTTATAGATCTGAGCCATCAGGCTCAGCAAAGTTGTGGTATTAATCCAATAGGTATATTGTTACAGAGAATGAAGGGAGAAAGAGTTCTCTACCCATGTGAGCACAAGAAGAACGTTTGCCACAGGAGAGGAAGGTGGCCCTCACCAAACTAAACAACTTTGACCTTAAACTTCCAGCTTCCAGAACTGTGAAAGAAAATCACATTCTATTGTGTGAGCCCTATACTACTTTGTTTCTTTGTTACCATAATAAAACTCTCTGACCCAAAGGAGGAAAGAATTCACTGAGTCAGGGCCGGAACTTCAGGTGGGAACTTGGAGGCAGGAACTGAAACACTGATTGGTCAGGAATGCTAATGACTGGCTTGCTCGGCTACTGTTCTCCTACAGCCCTGCTTGGGAATGGTACTGCCCACAGTGGGCTGGGCCCACCTACATCAACTAGCAGTCCAAACACATGTCCCACAGACACACTCGCAGGCCAATGTGAGTCAGGCAGTTCCTCCACTGAGGCTCCCTAGTCAGGTGATTCTGATTTGTGGAAAGCTGACATTGAAACCATCCATCACTGGCTTCCTTGACATTTTGTTCTGGCAGGATGAGCTCGCTCAGATAGGTGTGGGCATAGGGAGGTCATTCATCTTCATCTACTTCCAAAAAGGTGAGAGAAAGACCCTGGGGAGGGGGAGAAGAGAGGAAGGAGGGGAGGAGAGGAAAAAAAAAGAACAACAGAAGGGAGAGAGAAACGGGGGACAGAAAAGGGGGGATGACTTCACTTAAACGTGAATAATTGAAAATATAAGCAAAGCCTTCCTTCTCTTATCTGGAAATCAGGTTTGTGACTTATTTGCAGTCTCCATCTGTGACCAGACACAACCAGAAAGGAAAGAGTCTTGGAACCAGGGACAGAGAAGGAGCCTGGGACTGGCTCACCCTGTTCCAAAAATAAATGGAGATGATTTGGAGACGTTCCATGCACGGAACAAAGAATGTGTGAAAAGCTATGGTTCTGCCTGGAGGACTCTCATCATAGCCTATTCACTTTCTGTCTCAAAATGACAGGCAAGCTTTAGCAATAGATCTATTTAAGAATATCTTTCTGAGTAATGGAAGCAGAGAAAGAGACACACAGCCAAACATCAGGTGGACAGAGCCCAGGGAGTCTTCTGGAAGAGTTGGGGATAGAACTGAACAAGCCGGAGGAGTCAAAGACACCACAAGAAAACCCAGAGTCAACTAACTTGGGACCACTGGGATCCATTGAGCTTGCGCCACCAATCAGCGAGTATGGAGGAGCTGGACCTAGACCCCCCCTAGGCACTTGTAGCAAATGTGCAGCTTCATCTTCATAGGCACTCCCAAACCAGTGGAGCTGGGCTGCTTCAGTCTCTGTTCCCTGCCATTGGACTCTCTTCCGTCTACATGGACTGCCTGGTTGAGCCTCAGTGGGAGAGGATATGTCTAGTCCTGCTGGGACTAGATGTCCCTGGGTGGGGTGGTACCCAAGGCCCTGGGGAGGAGGGGGGCAATGGGAGGAGGGATTTGTAAGGGTGGGAACTGGGAAGAGAGGAGGAAGGGGGCTGTGATTGGGATGTAAAGTGAATATAAATAAATAAATAATAAATAAATAAATAAATAAATAGAAAAATTATCTTTCTTTTCAGTAGAGATACTTGTAGGTTTCCCTACCCTATAATATAAACAGAAAATGGCTCTAACGAGAAAAAACTTCTATAAGATACTTTGGCTTGAGCTTTTACAAGATCTTGCAAACCAAAAAATATTCATTTACGTATTTTGTTTTAGGAAATTGTACTTCATACCACTGAGGAATTTTTTGTGTGTTAGGGGAGAAGGTTTTTACCGGGAATAGAACCCAGGGTTTCACACATGCTAATCAAACATTTTACCACTCAACTATGTCCCCAGCCCTCTCTAAGGATGCTTTTTAACTAAAGCACAAAATAAAGCACACACAGACGCAAACCCAGTGTTGCATCCTTTCTATTATGAAGGCCGTTAAGGTAAGCAACACACCGTTCCCACCTTCCTAATGTTTACAGTCTAATAAACACACAACTGCAGAGGGATGAGCCAGGCAGAGCATTGTGAACGCACTCCTCTGCAGTGAATGTGGGACTCTCTTCTGTGCATTCAGAAGAGTGGACCTGTGCCAATCACAGGAGAAAGACAAATCCTAGCAGGTGACAGGCAGTGTCTAAGAGTAGGGAAGGGAAGACAAGCCCATAATTGACCTACTGGAAGAGAAGGCAAGTCTGAGAGAATCAGGAGAGAGACCCAGTTCTCCTTGGAATTTTCTGGAAGCTGGGTGCCAAGTGGTCAGGTGGGAGTGGATCCCTATCATCTCTTGCCCAGAGAAGCTCCCAGCCCTTCCTCCTGTCTGCTCAGGCATTCAGATTAGGGGAATGGAGCCAAGGGAGTGGCTTTTGCTCACCAAGGCATGAAGGCTCTGTGCCCAAGATAGGTTTCCTTAGCTCTCAGTGTTGTCTGAGTAGCTCTCATGAACACCCACTTGTGATGTCTCCTCCAAACCTGCAGGCCTGCCTGACCAGGGTTTGCTCTTTGGATGATGCAATCTGCACTCAGGAGCCTCTGTAACTCCAGGAAGGGGGCTTTCCTCTAGTGGGAAAGCACTGTGGAAGGACAGGACAGAGGTACACAAGACACATCAGGCCTGGAGTCTGTGGCTGGGCAAAGGCAGGGATTCTTGTCAGCATGGTTCCTTAGGGAGTGGAACAGGATCCAGAAGGAGGCAAGGGAGGGTGTGGCTCTTCAGAATCCCACCCTCAGCCTGACCCTTGAGGAAATCCTAAAATTGCATCGCTTTGAGGTGTGGCCTTCTATCTTGTAAGTGACTGCTGTGTGCTGCTTTATTTGTAGCTCTTCAGAGGCAGGTCATTCATTAGAAAAAGAAAAAAAGGGGGGGAGGAGGTTGGGGCACATGGCATCCACAGTGCGGGGCATGCTCAGTTGAGAGAAGGACCATCCTGTATAAAGAGCATAGCATGTCCAGAGCTTCATACACTGGTACCAGTGAAAACATGGAATGCCTTGAGATGACAGCCAACAACTCCAGCTCTGTAATTCTTGCAGGTTTGATGTCAAACCCAGATGAGGCAGAATAAATATAAAGTGTTCTCTGTAAACTAGTTTCTTTGTTCAGAGGACAGCTGTTAATGCAGGATCTCACAACTGGTCAAAGTACAGAAAGTAGAATGTTTGTGATACGCTCCGCAGCAAAGGGGCATCTGGATCATACCCCTCCCCAAAGCTCAGAGACAACTGAAGGAGAGGAATAAAAAGATCATAGGAGCAAGGGGGTGGGATGGAGCGAATCAAAACAGCGTCTTCCAGAAGAAACAGGACTACTGCATTCATTAACTCACATCAGGTATGGTTACCTGCATGAGACCGGCATAAACTCAAGCCAGTAAACACTCATCAGCAGTGGAGGGAGGGGCTCGCCATCCTCACCCCTAGCTGAGGAGCTAATGACAGTCGGTGGCTTCTGAGAGAAGGAGAGTCAGTTTCTTTAAGGATGTAGTCCCTGGTAGGGGGACCATTCTCCAGTGGATGGCCTCACATAGGATGAGTTCATAGGCTGCAGAAATTGGATTCAGTGGGTTATTTTTTAAAAGGACATAAAATTGAAAGGGAATTGGAGAAGGAAGAGGTAGGGAGTGAGTCTGAGATGAGTTGGGGGAGAAATGAGAGTAAATATGATCGAAGCACATTGTGCACATGTATGAAATTATCCAAGAATAAATGCCTGATTTTTAAAAAGGCCGTTTGGGTAGTGAGTACATCATATCCATCAGGGATAAACATGATGAGCCTCCTGGATCTTAGGTCCTCCTACCAGTTTAGGTCAGGACACAGAGCATGCAGTCGTGTAAACGACAAACTGTCACCAGTAGAAGACATCAGAAAGGGGAAAGATAGTAAAACTGGTCCCTGGGCTGGAGTCATACTGAAGGATATCTCGGGCAGGTGCCATCACACCAAGATGGTGGAAAAATAAACATCAGAATTGGGTAAAAACACTTAGAAGGAAAAGACGATGGGTCCAGATAAAGAGAGCAACTCATGGGTGAGGCCAGCAAGTGAAAACAAGAACAGATAGGAAAGAAAACCGAACCGTGGTGCTTAAATGGTAAAAAACTGTGGTTCGTATCTAGTATCACCTGTAATCCCAGAACATGGGAGGCTGAGGCCGGTGGATGGGGAGTTAGAGGCCAGCTTGGACAACACTCTGAAACCCTGTCTCAAAACAAAAGACAAATGCTAATGGTATCCCTGATGGAGACCTGGCACTCATCCTTTGACTCTCACCCAGTCATATGTTCTCAATAGATCCTGACATTTGTTAGATGTTACTGTCCCATAGATCTCTTGGTTTTAGGTAGCAAGTATTTATTTTATTGCTCACCCACAAGGTAAGGTTGTTCTTTGCCCAAACATCTTTCAAATGTGTCCTTAGCAGTCACCCTGGATAAACCACTTGACATCACACCTAAATTCCTGCAATAACCTTGTGTCCCCTGATCTCATATGGGTTGGTCTGACAACACAAGGAACTTCAGTTTTATGTTAATCATAAGTTAGAGCTGATGTGGTGAGACAGAAAATAGAATCGGGAAACATAGCTACAGAAAAAGTAGTAACAAAATCATATGAAATTACAGGAAAGATGATTATCACCACCACACAGCACAAGAGAGTTAGTTGAGAAGCTAGCGGGACTAATATCTGAGGGTGCAGTAGGGTGACTGGGTGAAAAACAAGCAGGTGAAAATATGATTGTTCTGTGGGGTATTCAGCTTTGTAAGGGACAGTGACTCCCGCGGCTGAGAGCTGCGGGCACTCAGGGCTACAGTCTGAAGGTTTGAGGCCATTTGAGATTTGGATTGAAATGTAATCACCAATGTGGTGGTGTCAGCTAACGTGTCACTGGGAAGTGATTAGGAGATTTGGACAGATTGCTCATCACTGAGCTTACAAAATAACCCAAGATAGTACGTCTCTTTTGTCAAGTGAAGATGCCAGAGAGAAGAAGCAGATGAGGAAGGGAACCTTTGTTATATATCAAGTCTCAGAGGTTTGACCTTGGACTTTCCAGATTCTAGAACTACAATATTTCAGCTGTTTATAAACTACCGAGTTGATGGCGTTTTATACCAACTCATAACTATGATCTTATGTAGCAATGGGAAGAAAGGGCTCTTAGCAGAGTGGTCTTAATAGGCCATAGACGCACAGACTCTGGAGTCTCTCTTGGTCTTAGTTGAGTGACTTTGAGGAGGTTACCTAGTCTCCCTGGGCTTAAACTTCCCCATCTGTAAAAGAAGAACTGTACTGTAACTGTACTGTGATGTTTAGTGACATAGTGGACATCAATTCAGAGCCACCCTGACAAGGAATAGCACTAAAACATTTGTGGTTAACATTGCCAATTAATGTTACTAGCATTTGACCACATTTGGTCACCTCCCTTGAAAATTTACCCTCAACAGAACTTCAGTGTCTGTCACAACCTCTCCCACGGATATCCTTCCATTATCTCCCAGCCTCTGGATACAGCAGCTCAGCCAAAAGCCAAGGTCAAGGACCAGGGGCTATTTAGTTTTCCACCATTAAAGCAATCAAGGTCAGAAGAAGCATAACGCAACCCCCAGCGAAGGAGAAGAGCTCACAATAGCAGTCCTCAGTTCAGCCGGGAGAAACTCTCAGAGCCCTTTTACTGGGACAAGAATCTTAGTTTTACCAGACACCAGCTAAACTCACCGTTTGCTGTCAGAGCTTTACTCTACATGCAGATTTTTAAACGATGGCAACTGTTTCAGTTCTGTGAGGGCTGATCTTCACCGACTGATTAGACTCAATAAGTTACCTTCCTCAATATAAGAAAATCCTTGATAAAACAAGGTATGGAAGGGAGGTTCTAGCTTGGTTCACAGCTTGAGGGCCCTTCCTTACCTTGTTTTATCAAGGATTTTGTTATATTGAGGAAGGTAACGAATAACTTCTGTTTGTTTGTATCTTCTTAGTTACCAGATTTTCAAAAATGTTAGGATCTGAGCTGGAGGGATGGCTCAGTGGTTAAGAGCTCTAGCTGCTCTTGCAGAGAGGATCTAGGTCCTACATGGTAGCTCATGATGTCCATAATTCAAGTTCCAGGGGATCCAATGCCATCTTCTAGTCTCCATGGATACCAGGTGGATGCCATACTACAAGCCTACAAGCATACCATGGAGGCAAAACCACTCATACACATAAAGTAAAAGCAAGTCTTCATTTTTAAAACATTAAAAATAGATATTAGGACCCAGAACTCAACACAACCATGCCAGACACATATTCCCACTCTCTTCCTGTTCCAAAAGGCTTTGAGATAAGGGACTGATGGTATCTGTGACCTGGAGGCAGGAAAGACAGGCAGCAGGATCATTGAGGTGGAGATGGCCGGTAAGATAGATTGCCCAATGCCTTTTACTGTCGCCATCTGTTTCTCCTCTGTTAGCCCAAGGTCTGGATTAGCTTTCTGCCTGTCCTTAGCTGTTCCAAATGGAATTAAGCAAAAGGTCTTATGCCTTAATACATGGGCTAAATGCTCAAAAGGAAAGCGGAGGTCCCTGGGGCCAGCCTGTGGGCAAGAAGAGTAATTGGTGAGAACTGGGGGAGAAGTGAATCTGGAAAAGGAGCTGGGCTTTGAGGTTCAGCCAGCACTCCATACTCATTGGCTCTTCCCAGCAGCAAGTCTTAGAGGACCTGGGCTGGCCAGCTGGCTTCCTTATAGCCTAAAACCTAAAAGCATTAATGTAAAGAAAACTGCAGTTTTGAGAATCTGTACCACAGGGAAGTCAGGGGCGCTAAGAAAACTGAGAAGAATGAGAAATTATTCTGTCTGGAGATAAGGCAAAATTTCAAAGGGATGGTGACATTTGAGGGAACAAAATATTAATTTAAACAGACATAGCTTTACACTCTTCAGTGGAAAGCAACTTAGCATGAGTCCGGCAGCTTTGCAAGGTTACAAAGGACTGTACTTAAACCAGAAGGTCTTCTGTTTCTGCTCTGCCATCCTTAGCGAAGAACTTAAGGTTGCTCCACTGCCCAGGACAACTGCGAGTGCAGCAGCTCCAAGGCCAGATTCTGGGCAAAAAAAAAAAAAAAAAAAAAAGGCCAGGTCTCGCCTTCCTGGTCGAACAACTCACTCCGGCTGCTTTCAAGACACAGGCAACATTTTCACTTCGAACTCCCTGACTAAAATGGATTTTTACAACCTCACCGAGCAACTGTGATCTTTAGGAGGTGCCTAAAATAGATAAGCCTCAAATAATGCTGAGATTCTGTGCGTGAGGGGAAAAAGGGGGATGTGAACATAAAACCCTGATCAGTATTCCTTAGCACTGAAATTCTGAAGATTGAAAAAAGGAAGGAAAAAGAAAAAAAGAAAAGAAAAGAAAAAAAGGAAAAGAAAAGAAAAATCAATCAATATACCCCCCCCCCAAAAGGGCCTACACAGGCATAGGCCAGCTAAGGGGTCCCAGTGCTAAGAGGGAAGCAAGCATAAGCCCCCAACCCCAATTCCAAAGCAATCTCCAATTGACAACTATTTGCAAAGGAAAAATTATTTCTCTCCAGTGATGTCTCACTGAATATATAAACTACTCTTAAGGACAGGCGCCCTGCCCAGCAGTAGATGGCCAAGACAAAATGAACTCAACGGTGTTTCTGGATGGTTTTGTTTTACAATGCTTTGTGCACCCCCTCCCCCTTTTAATCTTACAGGTCTTTTGCTTATATGTTATGGTTTCAAATTTCATGTTTTTCATGGGACTTCTGTATGTGTGAATGTGTGTCCCTGTGTCTATGTTTGTTTTGTCCTGTTGTCATTTATTTTTATTTTATATTAGTTCATCTTATTCTAATAATTTTGAATGCTTGTCGGTTTTTTTTTTAGTAAGAACGAGGAGAGATGGATGTGAAATTGAGTGGCAGAGAGAGTGGGGAGGATCTGGGGGAGGTTGGAGGAGGGGAATTTATAATGAGAATATATGGTATGAAAACAAACAAAAAAATATGCCCTAAATAACAATGCCTTATGAGCAGGTGACAAAATGAAGGTTTGGATGGGAATTCTATTTCCAATGTGCTAGCTCACAGTGTTCTGCAGCATTCTCCCATTTTCCAGCAAAACAAGTCAAGTGGGACAAAACAAAACACACACACACTAAAAAAATAATTTAAATTCTATGCAAAGTGTCCTTAAGACACACAACATACAGACATGTCCCCGGGGCCGTGAATTAGACTCCGGGCCACAGCCAGCAGCTAAGGCTTCTGAGCAGACCTTCCCTCTCCTGTCTCTAGGTTAGCTGGATGAAAGCTGGGCTGCCAGGCGGAATGGTGGAGAAAATAAGGGCTCCTGCTTCTAGATGCAGCACCATGTCTCCCTGAATGCACCAGGCCACCCCGGTTCTCGTCTCCCCTAGCTCCAAGTAGAAAGCTCACTGTCTACAGAGCTTCTCCCCGGCTTTTCAAACCAAGAACACCACAGGCTCGACCGCTTTTTATCTTACTTTACTTGCTCGTAAGGATCCAGGCAAACTGAGAAGGCAGAGGCTGACACACTGCCCACTCAGCTGTCAGGAAAGAGGCTTGGAGAGGCTGTCCAGTGGGAAAGGCAATCCATAAGATAAGAGAACTCCGGCCAAAGAGACTGACACCATTTCCAATAGTGACGGGTGTAGGTCAAGCCTGAAAACACTCACGTTTTACGGAAGAGCAGTAGGCAAAACCACAGGTTAGCCACTTTACCACAGATAACTAAGGAAGGGAGCCCTCTAGGATCAGAGGATGTATCAAAGACTGCCCCCCCGAACCTGTTCCTGGAGGATTCTGGGAAACAGTGGGGGGGAAAGAGGCATCAGAAAGCTATCTCTAACCCTAGACACCTCAAGAATCTGACTAGGGTACTGTTTTAGGACCCCAAAGTCATTGTAGGTCTTAACTTCTAGAGGAAGGCCTGAAAGACAGAATGAAGCTAAGTAAGCACTAAGTTTGGTTAACATGATGGTTTAGAAATGCTGGGCCCAGGGCGTGGCACTATTAGAGGGTGTGGCCATGTTGGAGTAGGTGTCACTGTGGATGTGGCCTTTAAGACCTTCATTCTAGCTGCCTGGAAACCAGTGTCCTGCTAGCAACTTTCAGATGAAGATGTAGAACTCTCAGATCCTCCTGTACCATGCCTGCCTGGATGCTGCCATGTTCCCACCTTGACAATAATGAACTGAACTTCTGAACCTGTAAATCAGCCCTAATTAAACACTGACCTTTATAAGACTTGTCTTGGTCATGGTGTCTGTTCACAGCAGTAAAATCCGAACTAACAGAGTCAATTTCTGCTGTGATCAAAACCAAACTCCTCGGGAACTCCAGGAGAAGAATCCGATCAGACTTCTAGAATAAACTATAAAATCTAAAGAACAGATTTCAACAAAAACATCATATAGCATAAACAAAAGGATGGGCTACTCAAAGGCAGAAAATGAATAGAATTGACCAAACCTAAAAGGGAACAAAGAAAAGTTTTAGAACCAAAGTCAGAATGCGTTATAGGAACCGAGGGGCAAAGTGAACAACAGAGGCAATGATATTTTTAAAAATTAAATATGAAAAATTGAAAGAAAAAAATAAAAGCTGAAGAAAGCTGAAGGTGACCTAAGGAAGCCATGGGGCATGTCAGCTGGACGAACTAACAGCTGGATTACAGATGTCCCATAAGAACGAGACAAAGCAAAGCATGAGACAATAGCTGCAGAACCCATATCTATTTGCTGAAAGACATGGACTTCTAAGAAGCTCAGTAAACTTCATACAGGGCAAACTCATAGAGCCTGGCTAAAATGCACTATAACCAGTCAGATGTAAGGTTCTAGACAGCAGCAAGAGAAAGAACTCATCACTAACAAGGAGTCCTTTTAAGACTGTCAGCATACAGCTCTACAGAAACAATGAAGGAGAAAGGCGGTGGGCTGAGGTGTTCACAGAGCTAGACACGTTCTTATAAAGCTCTTCCAAATAAGACCCTGCCAAGCAGCCAGGCAGGGGTGACACATGCCCTTAGTCCTAGCACCAGAGCAGAGGGAATGCTGAGCTCGAGACCAGCCTGGTCTACAGAGCGAGCTCCAGGACAGCCGGGGCTACACAGAGAAACCCTGCCTCAAGCACAGAGACACAAACGCAAAGCAACAACGCAAACAAACAACAACAGCAGGAGCCCACCCTGCCAAGCACCCGAAGAACAGAGAGAAAATATGATGAGAAAGAGAACTGAGCCTCATAAAAAATATGAGCATGTCTAAGCACGTTAGTATGTTAGAAAGGAAGGAAGAGAAAGAAGCAGAGAAAGCATTTAAAGAAATAATGGATGAAAATGTCCACAATTTGCTGTGAAACACGAAGCTGCACATTCAAGAAGCCCAACAAACTTCAAGCAGGGTAAATGCAAACATCCACAGACAGCCTCATCATGATTAAAAAAAAACAAAAAACAAAAAAACAAAAAAACAAGTTGGAAGCAAAAGGTAGGAAATAAGCCCGAAACCTATGAAAAAGAAAGAAAGAAAGAAAGAAAGAAAGAAAGAAAGAAAGAAAGAAAGAAAGAAAGAAAGAAAGAAAGAAAGAAAGAAAGAAAACAGCATTCGAGGGAAAGCCGATGATGGACAGCTGACTTCTCGGCAGGACCAGCAATGGCTGGAAGCAGTGGAATGATGTTCAGCAAGATAAAGAAAATCAGCTGTCAGCTGAGAGTGTGTGTCAGCAAAGCTGCCTTTGCAAAATGAAGAGGAAATAAAGGCATTCTAAATAAACAGAGAGACTACTGCTGGCATATCTGCTAGAGAAGAAATACGGTGCGAGGTTCCTTAACCAGACACTAAATAAACCAAACTGGAAAATTTGATCTCTATGAAAAAACAAATAGTACTCATAAAGGCAATCCTGTAACTATTAACAAATATATGGATTAATATTTTCTACCTAGCTGTATTTTAAAAACAACTTTATTAGATAATATGTTAATAACTGTGTTGCTTGACCTATAAATACAGAAAATAATAACAGCATGTAGTATTTAGATGAGAGCAGAGGTGGACTTAAGTAAAGAAACCACTGGCATAGAGAAAAACAGAAATGGCAAAATTGAAAGTGAGTATATTATGCTTTTTAAAAGGTATAAATATTTTCTTCTTTTAGACTCTTTAATAAATATAAAATTAAGTACATAATAATTTTAACGATTAATTACTGGGTGTAGCATTATATATATATACATACATATATATGTATATATATACATATTACACATACCAATATCATATCATAAAAATACAGAAACATAAATATGAGTAATGTTTCTATATTAAGTAAATTTTGGTAAGTTTTTTGTTTGTTTGGTTTTTGTTTGTTTTGTTTTTCAAAACAGGGTTTCTCTGTGTAGCCCTGGCTGTCCTGGAACTCACTTTGTAGACCAGGCTGGCCTTGAACTCAGAAATCCGCCTGCCTCTGCCTCCTGAGTGCTGGGATTAAAGGCACGCGCCACCATCGCCCGGTCACTGGTAAGTTTTTGAAAGCATGCATATAGAAGGCCCTACAGATGAGAACAGAAACAATGGATTAGGGTCTAGAATAAAAGCTTTGGCACCAGAAGTTGGTTCTGCAAAAAAGATTAACAAGACTGACTTCATCAGTTAAGCTGATGAAGAGCAAAAGAGAAAAGGCCGACAGTTTTCAGAGATGGGAAGGACACTGCTAGTCAACAGAAAGGACATAAAGGAATACTGGTGGACTAACTCAATCACTTGAAGGAGGTGAACAATTTCCTAAAGAAACACAAGCCCAGGCACTGAGCCTAGAACTGGTTTGTCTGTGGACCATCCACACAACGGAGTACTGTGCATGGGTCATGAAGAATGCTAAGTGCTATATCATGGGATATCCATGGGAATACTGACGAGCAGAAGCATTTTCTTCTTTAGTCACAAAGACCACAGGTCATAGTATTTCATTCGTACAAATGCCCAGAATAGACAACTCCACAGAGAAAGGGATGGTGGCTGCCTAGGCTGGAAAACATAGAGGACCTGTAGGTGAGTGTGAAGTCCAAGAGGTAGAAAATGTCCTTGGGGCTTACAAAAAAATATTCTGAAATTGGTTGTCATGATGGTTACCTTCCATACCAACTGTAATAAATAAATGCCTCAAAAAAAGTTCTATTCAGAGCATAAGAATATAAGAAAACAACCGTATTGGAAACAACGAACCACGGACATTTATGAGAATTTGCCACAGGGCTATTGGGTACTGGAGAAAATGGGGGATGGTGGTGGACTGTGATCAGGAGGGAAAGATAGCCCTGGCAAGGAAAACTGAAGCTCCTAATGGAGGCGGGTATCCTCGGGTACGCACTCACTAATGATTGAGAGTCTGCCATGAACAGCACTCTGGATTTACCGTGCTTAAGAGCCGGCTAGCTTCATGGAGCTTCTAATCGAGCACAGAGAGGAGAGGGTAGGGACACAAAGTGACATGCAGCATGCTGCAGAGGAATGAATGCTAAGCGAATGAGGGGGACAGAGTGGAGAGGTCTCGTGTATCACGAAGATGCCCTGAGGTGACGTCTGTGGAGAGCTGAGACATATCGTCCTGTGACTACACAGACCAGACATCTTAGAAGAAGCTACTACAGACAGGAATGAACTGGAGAGTTTGAGAAACAAGAGCATCAGGCCAATGAGCGGAGTGGAGGCAGCGGGCGGAGAGTCATAGAAGCCAGCAGGGACCAGGTTGTGAACTAGACCTATAGAAAAAAAAAAAAAAAAAAAAAAAAAACAACGTAGTAAGAGTGTCGAGTATGGGGGCTGGGGAGAGGTAAAGTGTTTGCCTTGAAAGCATGAGGATTTGATCTTAATCCCCAGAACCCACACACTTATATAGTTATGTCCCTGGGGAGGCAGAGACCCACGGGTCTCTGTGATATGTTGTCCAGCTTGCCTAGTTGAACTGGTGTGCCCTGGGCTAGTGAGAGACCCTGTCTCAGAGAACGTCTCCAGCTCCTGAGCAATGACATGAGGTTGAATTCTTGCCTTCACATATATACACATATATGCACGAATATGTGTATATACATATACTTAGGCATACTCTAAGACCAATAAAGAAACCTTTGAATATAGAGTGTCCAAGGGAAGAGATAGAGCGATGGAACCTTCTGAGGCAGTAGAGGTGCGAAGACTGTACCCATGAGTAAACAAGCATGGGTTACTGGGGTTGCAAATGCCATGCCTATGTTTCTGTGGGGCGATATGAAGGCCAGGTTGGAGGGCACCCCAAACTGACAGGCTCCATGCAGCTCTATCAATATATGAGGCTTATCATAGGTCTTGAAGACACTCAAGAGTGGCAGTGGAAAATAGATGCTCAGAGTGTGACTGTATGTCTGGGCTTTGTCCAGGGAAGCTGCCAATCCTGCGAATGGAAGGAACCCTTAGCCACACAGGGATATTGAACCTAAGGGCTTAGGGAAATTTTGGTTTCCTGTGGCTGCCCAAAGGTTCAAAGCCAATTGCAGGTTCCCAAAACTAACGGTCTCCCCGCCGGAGGCCTGAGAAGTCTACTGAACTTGTTTTGGTAGTGGTTGGTGGAAGCGTGCAGAGTTCTGAAGAGTCTCAGTGGACTATTGATAACTTGCCATGTGCTACCAGTATGATACCAATTTTACATTTGGTTAGTGTCCCCTGAAAAGCACAGCTGTTTCATTTTTACAGCTAAAGAGACTGGAGGGATCAGAAGAACCTAGTACTTGTTGAGTGTCCCTGCCTCTATATCCCTAACAACACTGCCAAACAGTCACGACGAGCTGCTGTGGCTATTAAAAAGGCAGTCACAAGATGGGAGCTGCCAAGGGATAGTGTCACTGAGACTAGAGGAGGACTATCCATCTATCACCAGACTAGAAGAAACACATCAGCTATCTTTACCCAGCCCTGGTCTAGCCTCTTCTGTAGAAGGGGTGATGGTGCCTTCCCTCAGCAGTACACATCATTGCACCACTAGTGTCAGCTGATATGTTTGGCACACAGTAGGTGCTCAGTTCCCCTCAGCTATCAAAACTAATGCTGGCAGAAAAGAGAGACACACAGGAAAGAGGCTGCTACTAGAAGAGGTACGCTGAAGGCCACACCTGCACTTGGCCTGAGGCAGCCGGACTGGTCTGCACTCCAACCCACCATCATCCTTTCGAACAATACGATGTCCTCAGCAACTTGTGTTTTTCCAAATTCTGTATCAGGAGCCTGGCAAGTGTGCCAGCACTCCACTCTCCTGCATTAAACATGTCTCTTCAATTTGTGATGACTGCTCAAGTCACCAAGGCAACTTGAGCTCTAATGAGCATGGAATGGCTGAGCTCAGAGGACCAGCAAAAAAATGTTTTCTGAAGTACACCTGTGTGAGAGTCCCTGTGTTTTCTAACCTGGACCCACAAGCTTGGATCCCACCCCCTCTGGGCACCTGCCAGCTGCCCTCTTATGACTTCTGCCTGCCTTGGAGCACAAACATGACTACTGGTGGACAATGTATTGTCCAGGGGAACAACTGTCACTTGGTGAGGTCTCTGGGAAGTGAAGGTCACATGAGGATGACCAAAAAGACCTAAGACCTGTAGAGCCTCATACCCAGCATAGCCAGTCCCTGCTATAGTCAAGAATGTCCTCAGAGACCTGCCTCTGGCTGCCCGTACATCTCTGGCTGCCCATTCTGACAGCCTGTCCAAGCCCCCACAGATACAGATGAATAGCAGGCCATGTACGGACGACCTGTTCTTTTCTTCCACCCATGCAGGACTATGTGTGCCTGGATTCTGAATCCAGTTCTGGCTGGAGTCCTTGAGATTTTTCTGTTGCTTTCTTGACCCCAGATTCTCAGCTCAGCCTGTGAATGCACATTGTGTGGTACAGCTGGCTCTCCTGTTGACTGTTTCTGCATCCAAGAATCCAATCAACTGTAGGTCAAAACAATTTAAAAAGCTGCACGAATAAAGATGTTCAGACCATTTCTTGCCCTTTATCTCTAGACAACACAATATAACAAGTATCTGCACTTCATTTATGTTACTTTAAGTGGTATAAGCAACCTGGAAATGATTTGAAGTATATGGAGGATGTGCAAGGTTATGTGCAGATGCTACGCCATTCCATAAGACAGAACTGAGCATCTGTGAATTTTGGTATTTATGGGGTCCTGGAACCAATACCCTGTGGTACTGAGGTTCAGTGTGTACCATTCTCTGCGTTTCCAGGCATCTGCACAGCAAGTTCTTATTGTTCTAGCTATCAGTCTTCTCCCTGTCCAGCTAATTGCCTAAACCCAAGCCCATTGAATGCTATAATCAATCTGTGTTCGACTTCTTGGCAAGTGGCTGTGACAAGGAAGCTGCCCTCCCTCTCCTTACCTGTGCCTGCATTTCTGAGGCCATTTATCTCAGGCTGATAGATAGGCACATCTTGAACAAAAGTCATCAGTCATGTATAAAAACTGGTACCTAATCACCTTTCTTGCATGGCAACATCCACCCTGTATTGTACTTCTGTCTATTCCTTTTTGATCCCACCCAGGGATGTTGCTCTAACTGTAGAATCAGTCTACAAGACTCTTGACACCCATAACAGACACAGACTTGGCCCATGATTTTTGTGACTTTGGGTAGGTCCCCGAAAATGAAAAGGTGGCTGGAAGAAAGTTGAATAGAAACCTTTTTCCCAGGGTCAATTAACCTTGATGTCCAATATCACAGATAGTCAGCAGTCAGAGCGGGAGACTCAATGTGAACCAGGCTACTGAAGAGTGAGATCGGGAGCACCCAGTGCACAGACTGACCTGGATGAGGGAAAGCTCTGCAATCCTTTTCTTTATCAACTCAACCTGTGCTAGTCAGCTCTCCATCACTGTGGCAAATGCCTGGTATAAGTCCACTTAAAAGGACAAGGGTTTGTTCAAGTTCGCAGAGTCAGCATTCACGGCCCATATTTGGCTCCGTTGGTTTAGGGTTTGGGAAGGCAGCACATTATCATGGAAGTTATGTGGAAACTAGCTGCCTCATAGCAGCCAAGAGGGAAAGAGACAGGGAAAAGCTGGAGTCCTGATATCCCTTCAAGCACATGACGCCAATGACCAAACTTCCTTCTACTAGGTCCTAAAGTTTCTAACACTTTCAATTAATGCCACAGGCTGGGGGCCAAGCCATTAGAGAACACAACACTTAGGAGACATTCAAAACATAAACTAGAGCATATCCCAACTCGAGTAAACTTCAGACAATAGAGGTGACATAAGAAACTGTTTCCTTGGTGACAGAATAGGCTGAGGTAGGGGATGGTGGGATTATTTCTAGCCTGGGGTGCCAGCTTGAAAGCTCAAAGAGAAGAGACAGGGGGAATAAAGGATAAATTAGGCAGGAAGGACATTGCTAAATTGGAAACGATGGGCACAGAACCAGGAGAAAGTACATCAACAAAAGAACATTGAATGAAATCCATTAGGCATCAGCAAGACTCAGGTTTGGTCTAAGTGCAATCAAAGGAATGGACAGAGAATTATGGCTAAAGCCGATAGAATGAACACACTGCCAAGGCTGGACACCTTCCTGAGCTGTGTGACCTTGGATATGTTGGTTTGTCTTTCTACACCTCAGTTTCCATGTGTGGATGCTACTTGCAGTATATTGCAGAGCTTTTGGTGGCTTGCTCACATGCAGCAGCTGCCTTTGGTTTCAGCTGAGCTAGTGTGGACACTTCCATTCTGGGAGATTCATACTTGGGCCAACATTTTTACACCAGATGCTCAGGCCAGAGCATCATAGCCAGGATCTTCACTCTGTGCAGAAGCATCTCTGAAGCAGAGGGATGGCTGCTCTGGGGATCCAGAAAAGAAATACTTCATGGGAGACAGGGGCTGCTGGGGTGGTCGTAGGTAAGTGTTTCTGTGACTCCAGGGGGGCAGGCTGTTCTTGACTGTGACAGCTGTCTCTATAACGCCTCCGAATTGACACCTCTCATGTGACCCCATCATTACATCTCTCTGCCACCTTTGGCTTCAGCACTTACTTCCAACAGGCCTTGGAAGGCCAGGTGTCATTCTTTTGATGGCCACACTCTTGACAAGGGTCCTTAGGTCTTTGCATACTCGCTGCAAGAGTTACACATTTACTTCTTTTTGTAAATGTCAAGCATGTGGTATGGTCTGTGGTCAAGGGCTCAGTTTGATCTCTGTGTGCAAAGCCATGCTTGACAGCATAAGGAGAAACATCCAGGAGGAAGCCACAACCCAAAACAGGCTCCCCTCCTTTTATTAATTAAGCATCTGGAGGCTATTTCTAGGTATGTATTGGTCACCTACTTTGTGTAGAGTGCTGACCAGCTTCGGTTGGTGCTGAGCTGCAAATCAATACAGAAAGGCACAGACTTCAGCCCAGAAGGTTGCAGGGCCTTATGGAGTAGACAGATCCCATGTGCTTATAGGAAATAGCTTGGATCCTTATATGTGGTAAAGAATAAAGTTCCCACCTTGGTTCTTTACTCTTTCAATTGTCTTCTTACAAGACTCTATGAAGTCACAAAACTATACCAGGACTAACTTAACTAATGTAATGTATTTATTTCCTTTTTTTTTGTCTCATTAAAAAGAGAAAGATATTGTATGCTACTAACTGGTATTTAATAATGTCTCCTTGGGCTGTATTATAACAACCTCATTTGGCATTTACACGTCTGATGATCAAGTTCAACATCATCAGTGAGGTCGTGCTGATGGTTGATACCCTTGATTGACTCCATGCTGTTGTGGATAGCCCTGGGGCTAATTATATTTGATGTTAATACCGTTCTCCTGTGAGAGATTGCGAACAAGGAATGAGTCAGCACTCAGGTGATTTCCTGTAAACCTGCTTCCCACCTTAATTTGTAAAATAAAGGAGAGCTGATGATTGGGCAGATAAAAGGGAAAGTGGAGTGGAAGGTTGAGAGACAGAAGAAAGAGAAAATGGGAGAGAGAGGACACAGAGGAAGAGGAAGAAGAAATAATGGAGCAGAAGCACATGGCCTGGAGAAACCGAAGTGTTCTAAGGGGTCTCATAGATGTGGAAGATGGTAGTGTAGCGGTAGATCTGCCCAATCTAAGCACACAGCATGTATTCATATTAATTGAGTTGTGTTTTCATTGCTGGGGCATATTTGGGCTGGAGATTTACTGCAACACCATGTACTGTGAATGACTCTACAGCTAGGTGACAATCCTCTCAAAAACCCATAGTCACATCAAACATCAGACCATGAGACAAACACTGGGGGACATTTTACAAAATATTTAATCAATAATTCTCGGAACTTCAAAGGTCAACCAGAAGAAGAAAAGTTCGAGAATGTCACAGCTGAGAAGGGTCTAAAGAGACCTGTGTGGCTTAGTTACTGTTCTATTGCTGTCACCAAGGTGACTCTCATAAAAAGAAAGCATTTAATTGGGGTCTTGCTTACAGTTTCAGAGCTAGTCCATTATCATCATGGCACACAGGCATGGCACCGGAGCAGTAGCTGAGACCTTTACAACCTGATGCACGGGCAGCAGGCAGAAAGAGACACTGACCCTGGTGTGGGCTTCAGAACCTCAAAAGTAACACATGTTCTCCCACAAGGTCATGCCTTTTAACTCTTCCCAAACAGTTTATCAAATGGGGACTAAGCCCGTATATACGTGAGCCTTGGATGCCTATTCCCGTTCAAACCACCACACCTAGTGACTAAATTTCACAAGTAGGATGCTAGGACAGAGTGAGAGCACTTGGTAAAACTTGAAGAAAATAGTTGCTTTAATTATGAGTATCCACACTGGCTAATCAGCTGTGATAAACAAACCATAGTAACATAAGATACAAATAGTGGTGGAGGCTGGATGTGTGGGAGGTAGGAACTCTGTGAATCTTTGTGATGGGAATAAAAAGGCAGTACATGGACCTTCTCCAGGCCAAGCAGTCCCTGCCAATAGATAAAATTAGTCACCTGTTTTGGAAATATTTTAATACCATTCCCAAAGCTAATAGTTCTACATAAAAAACTTAACATAATGTTACGTTGTATTGAGGTTCTCCAGAGAAATATAACCAATAGGTGGATAAATAGATGATACATACATACATACATACATATATACATGGAATCAGATACATACATAGATACATAAAACACAGATAGATGCTATTGGATTTATTAGGGGAATTGACTTACTAATTTATAATAGCTGAGAAGTCTTTCAATATGTGAGAAGCCTTTCAACAGTAAAGGTACTTGGTCCACCAACTTGGAAATACTCTCATAGACATATCAGAAATAATGTTCTCCCAGATGTGTTAGTAGCTCTTAATAAAGTCATCAATACCTGATATTAGCTACTACTCAGGTTTATAAAGGAAGATGTGTGAATATCTTTATTCTGATGGAAATCTTACATTTCCCCCTCAGAATCAAGGATTTGGGTTTCCTTTTTTCTTCTTAGCATTTTAAAACATCCTTCTTAACACACAGAATCACTTGAAAGCATGAGAAAGCTTTCCTCACTGTTTTGCTCATGAAGTATAAGTATCCTGGGTTCTCACTTGTTCTGTGATAGATAGATAGTTTTAATTTTCAACTTGACACAACCTAGAATCACCCAAGAATAGAGTCTCAGTGAGAAGCTGTCTATTTTGGACAGTCCTTTGGGGTATTATCTTATTAAGTTACTTGATATGGGAATACCCAGCCCACTATGGATGGTACTATTCCCTAGTAAGAGATCCTGAACTGTATAAGAGTGGAAACATCAGCAGAGCACAAGCAAACAAAGTAGCATGTGTGAATTGTTTCCTCTCTCCTCTTGCATGTGGATATTTTCTTTTTTTTTTCTTTTCTTTTTATTTTTTGTTTGTTTGTTTCTACCTTGATTTTCACACAATAAATGGACAGTAATCAGGAACTGTGAGCTCAAATAAGCCCTTTCTCTCCAGTATTGCTTTGTGACAAGATATTTTAATACAACAGAACTGAAATTAGGATATCCTTCCCTAATGATTTGAAAATTATGTATTTTATCTCTAACTATATGATGTTGCTTTCTGATAATATTTAAATAGTTCCTGTCAATGTTGGATAAATATATATCTATACTTTTATAATACACAATCCAATAGTACTAGTAGTACTTCTTTTTTAAAAATGTCATATGGGGCTGGTAAAGCTAATTCAGCAGGTAAAGATGCTGTCTCCACATGAGGTGACCAGAGAATAATCTCTATATCTCATGGGTGTGGGAGAGACACAACTCCTGAAAAATGGTCCTCTGACTTACACACACACACACACACACACACACACACACACACACACAATAAAACTTTAACAAAGGCTTCTTCCTTTTTTATTTGTAACCCTTTTATATCCTCCACTTGTCTTATTGCTCTAGCTAAGTTTTCAAACATTAGATGAAAAGGAGTGGAGCGAGTGGACAACCTTATCATGTTCCAAATTTAAGTGGAAATGCTTTGAGCTTTTCTCTGTTTGGCATGATGTTGTCTGTGGGCTTGCAGTTGTCTTTATGATGCTGAGATATGTCCCCTGTATTTCTACACTCTTCAGGACTATTTTCATGAAGTGATGTGGGATTTTGTAAAAAGCCTTTTCTGTATCTATTGATATGATTATGTGGTTTCAGTCCTTTAGTCAATTTGCATAATAGATTACATGTATGTTGAATTATGTCTATATCTCTGGGATGAAGCTCACTCAATTATGGCAATAATGTTTATAATGTGTTCGTGGATTTGGTTTGCAAGCCTTTTTGTGTCAATATTCATCAGTGAGATTTTTCTTTTCTTGTTGGCTCCTTATCTGGTTTTGGTATCAATGTAAAAAATAGCTTCATAAAATAATTGTAAATGTTCCTTCGTTTTCTATTTTACAGAATAATTTGAGACGTATTGGTATTAGTTATTTCTTGAAGGTCTGGCAGAATTCTATGCTGAACCCATCTGGCTTCCCTTAATTGGAAGACGTTTTAATTGCTGTCATGTTCCTGGCTATCTCAGTGGTTGGTATATGTCCTTGGAAGGTATATACTTCACCTTAACTCAACTTCAGTCGGTCATATAGATCTAGAAGTTTGTCTCTTTCTCTTAGATTTTCCATCTTAGTTAAGTAGGGTAGAAGATGGAAAGGTAAAGGAGAGGGGAGAGTGTGGAGAAGAAAAACTAACCCTGAAGACTTTTGAACCCTTCAACTCTAGAAACTTCCTAGAATATTCATGCATATGTATTTCAAGTCAGGGTTTCTCCGTGTAGCCCTGGCTGTCCTGGAACTCACTCTGTAGACCAGGCTGGCCTCGAACTCAGAAATCCGCCTGCCTCTGCCTCTGCCTCCTGAGTGCTGGGACTGAGGTGTGTGTCACTGCCACCTGAGTATATACATATATTTTTTAAAGGGTTTAAAATGAAGTTACCCTATGACAAGGGGACAGCACCTCCCCCAGACACAATAGGCTATCAAGTATAAAGCCTAATGACAGCAACGAGTCACCTCTTTAGCAAACTGTTGGTCATTTGGGTCCCATAGACCCTCAAAAAATAAAGGCTGTTGCCATCGCTCATTCTTTGCCTTCAGCACTTGAGGGTGAGGCCATGTTGCTGACGCCATATACTTGAGCCATTACACATGGAGAAAACAAACAGACTCGGAGGCTTTGATCATCCCTACTGTCCAGCTATCATAGTATTGAAAGGTGTTACACGTGCTACCAAGGGAGGAAACTAACCGTTAGTCTTACCCAGCTGTCAGTCCTGCACCTACAATAATGGACCAGTCTGACGAGAAATGCACAATGGGGGCTGGAGATACGGCTTAGTGGTTAAGGCCACTGGCTGTTCTTCCATAGGAATTTTTATAGATCTAAATATGACACCAAGGTTATACCTATGAATCAATGCCATCAAATAACCCAGAAGGGTCTCATCAATGCCATTGGTGCTCCTTTTCCTGTAGCTTTGAGTTAGAAGACAAGTGTTACATATTTTGTTGTTGTTGTTGTTCCATTTTTAGGGTTTTTCCCATGCCCTCCCAAACCCTCCCTCAATTCATTTGTTGAAAAATATGGGTTGTTTGTGTCATGGTTTCTCAAGTCTGGCCTTCTTTGAAGGTTTTTTTTTCTTCTTTTTTTTTTTTTTATCTGTGTGAGAGTTTTGATTGCATGTATCTGTATGTTCCACATGTGTGCCTGGTGTCTCAGAAAGTCAAAAAAGGGCATCCAAACATCTGGTACTGGAGCTTCTGGTTGCTGAGAGCTTCCAGGTGGGTGATGGGAATCAAGTTCAGCTCTTGAATAATAAATGCTCTTAACCACTGAGCTAGTTCTCCAGCGCCAAGTCTGGATTGTGCTGGTTTCATTCCTAGAATGTCAGGCTGCCTATTCTTTCTTCATAGCTGGAATACTTTGATAAAAGTAACCTCCTGTCTAGGCCTGTTTTGCCTGGTGTCACAGTTAGTAAAGATAAGACTGGGTAACAATTTAACTCTTTCTTTTACTTAACAGTTTTCAAAATAATGACCGCATTTCCCCCCCATCCTCCAAAGGTGGCCGATTAAATTTATTCTGCTGTCCTTACCATTTTCCTGTTATTGCACACTCATGCATTTAAATATATGTGGTGTGCTTTTGGTCCCCTGTAGTTATCATTGTGGGTGTTAATGACACAGATTGTCCAAGGGGCACCTCTTGCTATGCTCCTAAGAACAGACATCAGCCGGGCATATCACCGTTGTTGGTCCTGGTCAACATGCGGGGTGAAAATCCACATGGGAGGTGTTCGCCCTAACATTGATTTCACTTGTACAAACCTTAGATAACACAGAGGCTCTTAGCCTGCCGGAGGAAGGGCTGCCTAACACAAGGGCAGGCTATGCTTTTGTGCAGAGACAAACACGTTCCTTGGGTTAATGTTCACTACAGGTGAACACACTCCTCCTCTTCTTTCAGCATCTAGGCAAATAGCAAGTCATGAACACAGACGCCAAACAGTCTTGTTTTCCTCTATCTGTCTATTCTTTGCACCGGTAAGAATCTCTTTGTGAAACTTTATGCTCTTCTGCTATTCTTTCTAAGGGATGCACAGCTTCCACATACAGGTCTCACGTGTGGACAAGTTGATAGAGATTGATTTTTTTACTAGAGGCACGCTCTGTGTGTCTGTTGCCCTGTCTCCAGCTGCTTCCCACTTTTGACTCTTCCCGGTCAATCCTACCCTATCACTCAGCACCACTGCCTGTTTTTAATCACTGCAGACATCTTCGTTTGCTTTGGACTTACAAGTGAGAGTCTGCAGGTTTTGTTCTCTTCTTCACGTTTTTGATGTGCATTCCTGCTGTTCGTGGGCTGTTTCTTTTGAACATGGAGTTGCTACACATCGGAATTTATTCATCTTTTCACCCTCTAATGGTCCCCAGGTTCTGCCTATGATAAATAAAGCTGATATAAGCACAAGAATTATATGGTGGACACTGATCTTCCTTTCCCCTGGATGGAAACTGGGCTTGGATTTTTCAGGATTATGTTTTTAACTTTATGAGATACATATGAGTTTTAGAAAGTGACCGCACCGTGACAAATTCCCATCCCACTGTGCTAACATTCTAATGGTTCCCCATCCTCCCCCCCCTCCCCCCCCCCCCCGCGCACTGGGCGGTACCAGACCATTAAATTCTGGCTGCTTATGGTAGGTTCTCAGTGGCTTGCATTGTCATTTACATTTGCATTTCCCTACGGATCCTCTTGTGGTGCTTTTCTTGGGTTCTCTTTTGTGATGTGTCTAGCCTTCGACCCTTGGTTGATGTGCT
>NC_034592.1:36254497-36314085 GCF_900095145.1 Mus pahari | reverse complement strand
GTGACAAATTCCCATCCCACTGTGCTAACATTCTAATGGTTCCCCATCCCCCCCCCCCCCCCCCCCCCCCCCGCGCACTGGGCGGTACCAGACCATTAAATTCTGGCAGCTTATGGTAGGTTCGAAGTGGCTTCCACTGTGATTTACATTTGCATTTCCCTACGGATCCTCTTGTGGTGCTTTTCTTGGGTTCTCTTTTGTGATGTGTCTAGCCTTCGACCCTTGGTTGATGTGCTTTCTGTATTCTAGATACGGATTCATCAGTTAGATGCATGCTGAGAACTTCCTTGTAATCCACCGCTTGTTTTCCTCCCTTCCTTTCTTCTGTCTGTTCGTCCTGGCAGAGTTGCTGTTGAATCCCTAACCACACAGTATGTGTGGTACCTGTTTTTAACTTTACTTCATGTTCTTCTTATACTCCAGGGTTCTTCCCTCAACTGTAACCCAAGTGCTAATAGATCTTCCATTTATTGAGCAGTTACTTCAGATCCTCTACTCTCTTGGGTTCTTTGTTTTTGTTTTCAAGACAGGGTTTCTCTGTATAGCCCTGGGTGTCCTGGAACTCACTCTGGCTGGCCTCGAACTCAGAAATCCGCTTGCCTCTGCCTCCCAAGTGCTGGGATTAAAGGCGTGGGCCACCACCACCTGGCTTCTGTTAGGTTCTGAATATCCAGGGACCACGTATTGTACTTTTGAGAGACAAACAGCCTCCACGTGTGATCAGTCAGAGAATAGGGGTAAACAGCCCCCTAATGTCTTGTAGTCAGATAGACCTTGAGCAGTGATCCTCAACCTTGTCTACAAGTTCAACCGTGAGGCAGCAAGTGAGGTAAAAACCGTCTGGTGCAGAGCGCTGACCTCAACAGTTCGGATTTAATTGGCCCTGGGGAAGCTCTCAGACACCAATATTTTTAAAAATTACTTAGCTGATTCTGATGACCAGAACGTCTGACTTAAAATGTACTCTGAGTCCCCTGCTCAAGGTTTGGCTCCTAAGAATCGCTGGCCCATCAGCTCAGGAAGAATTAAATAGCAGACCATCCTGAGCCTGTATCAGCGTCATTCCCCAGACTGTGCACAGAAAGAGCGCCTGGCTGACGCAGTTCCCGCTGAGGCTGGAGGTGCTTTAGGTTTTAATTTAAGAACTCTTTTTAAAATCCACTCTGTCTTCCACCCCCACCTCCCAGGAGGCAGCGCACCCAGACGTCAGCTCCAGAAACCAGGTCCAATTCTGGAGACAGTCACAGCAGCCTGGGGAGCCATCCAAGGTGTCCTTGCAGGCAGGCAGGCAGTCACAGTTGGTAAATCCACACTTGCAGAGGGGTCTCAGTGTTTCATGCGAACAGCTCTCTCTCACTGACAATTTTCAATTTGCTCTCATTTAATGAGGCTTCAAGGAAGGCCTGCTGTGTGGTGGAGGAGGGGCCCCACTCTGCTTTGCGGTGTTCTACTGACAGATCTGTGCCTTTAGAAGCCTGAGTGTATTCCCCAACCGCCAGCAAATAGCTTTCTCTAAAATAATACCTATCTTGATGTTCCTCCCTGTGATTTTTATAGCTCCCTTCGACAAGCCCCAGTGATCCTTATTTATTCTAGAATCAGATCCCCGCTATCACTTGGTTGAGGTAGGGAGGAGAGGCATTTCATGAATGACTCCACGGAGCATAGATTGCCACCGTCACTGGAGTGTCAAAAACATTGTATGTTTGTTTCCAGCCATCAGGCTCTGCAGAATAGAACATAAGGATTGTTTCAGGGAAACCAAACGATCCTCACCAAGAGCCACTCTCTCCAGAAAGCTCAGGACCCTGTTCATCAGAACAGAGCCAGGAGGTAGGGGTATCTCCGGGATGGGTGGGGTCTTGAGGGCACACGCCCAGAGCAATGGCTTTCAAGGGTGGTCCATGGGACGCTGGCATGAGCATCACCTGGAGCATGGCAAAACGAAACTCCTCGGATCTCCGACAGCAGAGTCTCTGGGGCTGGGGTCCAGCCACTAGTGTTTTCACAAGCCCTCCAGGGGATTCTGAGGGATTTGGAGCCACAGATAGAGTCTTGGAACATCTATCTATCTTGGAAAATGTGAGCCACCCCGCCCCCACCCCGATTTACAAGCAAGGACTGGTAGGGAAGAGCTGGATGTAGTTAGTTCCTGGTCATTTCTTTGCTGGCATGTAGGGGTGGGTGGGTGTGAGCTGGGCAGGTGAGAGTTGAGAGCAGAGCTTGGCTGACTGCTTGCTGCTGTTCCAGGCGACTGCTGAAAGCACGAATCAGAACCAATGACATTACAGCTGCCCCTCCTCCAGATGTGCCAGGTCTGCAGACACACAGAGAAAGGATACTGGATGAATGGAAGTCAGGGAAGCAGAATGGTGAGAAGTGGGTGGGGGTGGGGGTGTCAGGAAGTCTTCTCAGCCCACAGAAACAGATTGAACCCCAGCCCTGCCCGGAGCAATATACACACACAATGTCACAGAGTCTTGTGTGAAGATGAGCCCCCTCCCCACCACCACCAAATCAGGGTACCCTTACAGTGCTAGGCTGATTTGGAAAGATGCATAAACACAGAGACGACTACAAAGAAAAAGAAGTTTATTGGGCCTGTGGATTCCAGAGGGTGAGGAGCTAGGGGTGGGATGGGGGCTTGGTATCCAGTAAGGACTCTGGGAAGCCAGGAGAGGGAGAAAGCCTAATTAGAACCTTCCTTGGCCTGCCTGCCTTTCTGCACCGTGCGGTGGGTCGGGCAGGGCCCACAGCCCTAGACCCAGGTAGTGTGAATCATCCCCCTAGAGCGGGATCTGGGGGACTGTCCTTAGTTCTCTGTGTTCTGGTCCTGTGGTGGTTAGAGCAGGTGAAAGGAATCTCCATCCTGAGGTAAGGAAAGGGATATGAGGTGGACTCTGAGGTGTGTTTGCAGAGTGACGCTTCCCCATGGGGGCCTCTCTGGGAAACCCCACAGCAGGGCTTCTCTTTCCCTTCGAAAACAAAACGAGGGGGTTAATAGATGAAGTAATGAAGTGGGATTCTGAAAGGCTCCTCCACGTCGGCCACTGCCATCAGGAGCTGTGTAATCTGCAGGGTCTTTAGCCGTCACACGTTTGGGGCATGAGTGCCTGGATCTCTGCTGCATCCTGATTTTGCTTGTATACATACAAATGGGACCAAAGAAGCTGATGGGAACACCATGCTGAGCACTGGTGAGGAGAGGTACTTCCAAGTGGCATACACATCAGGATCCGAAAGGTTCTATGGGGGAGGCGGATGGTGAGAGGGCAGAAGAGAGATTTGCCTCAGTTTATACAGCGTGACAACATCTGTGAGGCACAGGCCCAGTTCATAGCCTTTCTCAGACCGCAGTAGCCCGCGAGGCAGCAAGCCTACGTGGATTTCTTTGTCCCCCTTCTCTGCCGGAGGCTGCAACTCTAAATAAAACCAAACCAGCAAGGAAGAACTGACCACAGTCTTTGACAAGCCCAGGGGTCTGGGTACCCAGCACCCACATTTGAACAGCCCTCTCCTGGGAGTGCTCTTGTGTGGCGGCCAGCTCTGGGGAGAGCATATGTTCCACAGATGTCCTCAAGATTAGGTGTGCATGGCACCGTGAATAGAAATTAGCACAAAAGGTTTCTTGGCATGGGTTCCCCCAAAGCCTTGGCACCAGTATCAGGAACGCAGCTCAGCTGGTGGGAGTGTGGGAGACACGGCAAGATGAAGGATCAGGGGCCAAAGCTTTTAGAGCAAGGACAGAGGCCATGTTTTTGCCAGGCTCACTAATGAAACCCTAAGGTTGAGGAGGGCTGGAATGGGTGACCTGTGGGAACCCCAGAGGAAAGGCACCAAGGCAGGGACTTCACGCTCTGTCCAGAGGTGGGGCTTGGGGAGCCTGGCCTTGTGGCTGGGAACCCTGTATAACAGGCCATGAAGTGGTTCTCACACCTTAGGCAAAACTCATCCAAACAGATCAATAAGTGGAGAGCTGATGGCCACAAAAATCTGACTAAAAGCCATTGGATAAAATCTTCATGCTCTTGGCTTTGGTAGTGTATTCTTAGATAATGGGACCCAAATGCACAAGCAACAATGATAATAAGCTAAACTTCAAAATTGAAGACCTGGGCATTGACGTTCTCAAGGAAAGGGAAAAATGCAAGCTGCAGAGAGGAAATCTTCACAGATCATAGCACCCGTGAGGATCTAGTATGCGTCGTAGGATGGACCGTCACAGAGCCCAGTGTGTGGCCAGAGGCCTGTGCCTTAGCCAGGCTTACTACTGCTCTAATGAAACACCAAGACCAAAAAGCAAGTTGGGGAGGAATGGGTTTATTTGGCTTATGCCTCCATATCACTGTTCATCATCCAAGGAAGTAAGGACAGGAACTCAAATCGGGCAGGAACCTGGAAGCAGGAGCTGATACGGAGGCCATAGAAGGGCACTGCATACTGGTTTGCTCTCCATGGCTTGCTCAGCCTGCTTGCTTGCCTTCCTCTCTCTCTCTCTCTCTCTCTCTCTGTCTCTGTCTCTCTCCTCTTCTTTTTCTTTCTTTCTTTTTTCTTTTTTTGGATACAGGGCTTCTTTGTGTAGCTTTGGCTGTCCTGGAACTCACACTGTAGACCATGCTGGCCTCTAACGAGTTCAGGCTGCAGAAGCCTTCCTTGTGCTGGAGTTAATGACACGCACGGCCACTGCTGCTGGCTAGGCTTGCGGGCCTTCTCTCTCTTTCTCTCTCTCTCTCTCTCTCTCTCTCTCTCTCTCTCTCTCTCTCTCTCTCTCTCTCTCTCTCTCTCTCTCTCTCTCTCTTTCTTATGTGAATCTTTTATTTTTATTTTTTAACTTATTTTATTAGATATTTTCTTCATTTACATTTCAAATGCTATCCCGAAAGTTCCCTATACCCCCCCCCCGCCCTGCTCCCCTACCCACTCACTCCCACTTCTTGGCCCTGGCGTTCCCTTGTGCTGGGTCATATAAAGTGCAAGACCAAGGGGCCTCTCTTCCCACTGATGGCTGATTAGGCCATCTTCTGCTATATATGCAGCTAGAGACTCGAGCTCAGGGGGTACTGATTAGTTCATATTGTTGTTCCACCTATAGGGGTGCAGACCCCTTCAGCTCCTTGGGTAATTTCTCTAGCTCCTCCATTGGGGGGCCCTGTGTTCTATCCTATAGATGACTGTGGGCATCCACTTCAGTATTTGCCATAGGCCTGCTTTCTTATCAAACCCAGGACCATCAGTCCAGGAGTGGCCTCACCCACAATAGGCTGAGCCCTCTCTGATAAACCACTAATTAAGAACATTCCCTACAGGCCTGGCTTTAGCCAGACTTTATGCAGGTATTTTCTTAATTGAAGTCCCTCCTCTCAAATGACTTTAGTTTGTGTCAAATTGACATAAAACTTTCCACCAGAGCCCATGAGCCAACACTAAGGAAACTGACATAGGATGGTCTTAAAGGCCAAACTGAGGCTACATCATAAATCTTGTCTCAGCAAACAGACAAAACTCCCACAATTTAACCAAAAAAGCACACAACGTAGCCTTTAAAACAGGCAGAGGACTTGAACATACCTTTCTCCAAAGAACACACAAAAATAGCCAGCAAGCACATTAAGTGTATTAAATTTCATTACTCATCAGGGAAATGCAAATTAAACCCATAATGGCCATAATTTTTTTTTAAAGTAAATCTTGGCAAGGACATGGGGAAATTGGAAATCTTATACATCAATGCTAACAAAGTAATATGGTTTGCTCATGGCTAGAAAGAGCTCGCCGAGTCTTCAAAAAGTTAATTAACACAGTCAGAAACAAATACACATGCCCATAGTCGCATTTTGCTAAAGGTGTAAGTGATCCAAAATATCCCTCAACACATTAGTTAAAAATTATATTACGGGGCTGGTGAGATGGCTCCGTGGCTAAGAGCACCTGACTGCTCTTCCGAAGGCCCGGAGTTCAAATCCCAGCAACCACATGGTGGCTCACAACCATCCGTAACAAGATCTGACCCCCTCTTCTGGAGTGTCTGAAGACAGCTACAGTGTACTTACATATAATAAATAAATAAATCTTTAAAAAATTATATTACATATAATATATAGCTATAAAGAGGGTGACTGTGCTGAGACATGTCACAATGTACACATCTTAAGAACACTGTGCCACGTAAAAGGTGAAGAGAGCAACAGAAAGTAGGTAAGGGGGCATAAATTGTCCTTTAAATGTGACACCATTAAAAGAGAAATTCAACCTACAGAAGCAACATGCCTAGCCTCTCAGACTGACTGTGATGGTTTGTACATGCTCTGCCCAGGGAGTGGCACTATTGGGTGTGGCCCTGTTGGAGTAGGTTGTCACTGTGGGTGTGGACTTTAAGACCCTCATCCTAGCTGCCTGGAAGTCAATATTCTGCTAGCTTCCTTCAGATGCAGAAGTAGAACTCTCAGCTCCTTCTGCACCATGCCTGCCTGGATGCTGCCAGGTTGCTGCCATGATGATAATGGACTGAACCTCTGAACCTGTAAGCCAGCCCCAGTTAAATGTTGTCTTTTTGAGAGTTGCCTTTGTCATAGTGTCTATTCACAGCAGTGAAACCCTAACTAAGACACTCACAAAGATTTCAAAGTTTAAAAAATTCTGTTGGTCATGACCTGTAGACACAAAACTATTACTGTCAAGTGTACACATAGCACCCTTATTCTGTTCAGTCTCTCCCAAACTGCAATTGTATCCGTCCTCTAACTCACAAACCCTGTTTGGGAGCTGCCACAGTCAGAGCCATACACACTGGAACTTCATGAAGATGGAGCCAACGAACAATGGCCTGAGGTCTTTTCTCTTAAGGCTGTTGGGAGCCCCCTTAGGGCTCAATATTTCCATCTGGCAGAAGCAGAGACCAAGCCTAAGGCCATCTAGTGTCCATTGCATTCTCTCCATTGGTACATATTCAACACCTCCAGGGGAGCCATGCCTCTAAAACCTTTGTTGTCAACAGTGCCCCAAGTGTTTAAACACAGAGAATAGTCAATAGCTGCTGAATAAAATGATAAGCAAATAAACAAAGGAAGAAACAAGTCACTTGGGTCTGATTTCCACTGTGATCACGTCAGTCAATTCTTCCTTCTTTGATGTTTGTTTATCCAGGAGGACTCTCAGACCGCACCTCAAACTGGTGTGTAATTTATGTGGCTAAAGCTTACTTTGTCTTTTTTTGCCTGTTTATTTATTTATTATTCATTATCATTATTAATATTTTGTGGATCAATCTAGAGCTTTTCATATACTAAAGAAATATTTTAGTGCTATTCAATATGAGTGATTGCCTATTTTTTATTGGATATTTTCTTTATTTACATTTCAAATGTTAGCCCCTTTTCTGGTTTCCCCTCTGCAAACCCCCTATCCCATCCCCCTCCCCCCCATCCCCGCTTCTATGAGGGTGCTCCTCCACCCACCCACTCCAGCCTCTGCCCTGGCCTTCCCCTACACTGGGGCATCAAGCCTTCACAGGGCCAAGGGCCACTCCTCCCATTGATGTCCAACAAGACCATCCTCTGCTACATATGCAGCTGGAGCCATGGGTGGGTCCCTCTATGTATACTCTTTGGCTGGTGGTTTAGTCCCTGGGAGCTCAGGGTGGGGGGGCGGTCTGGTTGGTTGATACTGCTGTTCTTTCTGTGGGGTTAGAAACCCCTTCAGCTCCTTCAGTCCTTTCTCTAATTCCTCCTTTGGGGACCTCACACTCAGTCCAATGGTTGGCTTTGAGCATCCGCATCTGTATTTGTCAGGCTCTGGCAGAGCCTCTCAAGAGACAGCCGTATCAGGCTCCTGTCAGCAAGCACTTGTTGGCATCCACAATAGTGTCTGGGTTTGGTGTCTGTATATGGAATGGATCCTCAGGTGGGGCAGTCTATGGATGGCCTTTCCTTCAGTCTCTGCTGCACACTTTGTCTCTGTATTTCCTCCTATGAGTATTTTGTTCCCCCTTCTAAGAAGGATCGAAGCATCCACACTTTGGTCTTCCTTCTTGAACTTCACGTGGTCTGTGAATTGTATCTTGGGTATCCCAAGCTTTTAGGCTAATATCCACTTATCAGTGAGTACATACCATGTGTGTTCTCTTGTGACTATGTTACCTCACTCAGGACGATATTTTCTACTTCCATCCATTTGCCTAAGAATTTCATGAAGTCATTGTTTTTAATAGCTGAGTAGTACTCCATTGTGTAAATGTACCACATTTTCTGTATCCATTCCACTGTTGAGGGACATCTGGGTTGCTTCCAGCTTCTGGCTATTATAAATAAGGCTATGAACATAGTGGAGCATGTGTCCTTGTTATATGTTGGATCATCTTTTGGACATATGCCCAGGAGTGGTACAGCTGATAGTATTATGATAGTATCTGAGTGGTCCTCAGATAGTATTATGTCCAATTTTTTGAGGAACTGTCAGACTGATTTCCAGAGTGGTTGTACCAGCTTGCAATCCTACCAGCAATGGAGGAGTGTTCCTCTTTCTCCACATCCTCACCAGCATCTGCGGTCACCTGAGTTTTTGATCTTATCCATTCTGTCTGGTGTGAGGTGGAATCTCAGGGTTATTTTGATTTGTATTTTCCTGTGACTAAGGATGTTGAATATTTCTTTAGGTGCTTCTTGGTCATTCAATATTTCTCAGCTGAGAATTCTTTGTTTAGCTTTATACCCCATTATTAATAGGTTTATTTGCTTCTCTAGAGTCTAACTTCTTGAGTTCTTTGTATATATTGGATATTAGCCCTCTATCAGATGTAGGATTGGTAATGATATTTTCCCAATCTGTTGGTTGCCTTTTTGTCCTATTGACATTGTCCTTTGTCTTGCAGAAGCTTTGCAATTTAATGAGGTCCCATTAGTTGATCTTAGAGCATAAGGCATTGGTGTTCTGTTCAGGAAAATTTTCCGTGTCCAAGTGTTTGAGGCTCTTCCACACTTTCTTCTCTATTAGTTTCAGTGTATCTGGCTTTATGTGGAGGTCCTTGATCTACTTGGATTTGAGCTTTGTACAAGGAGATAAGAATGGATCAATTTGCATTCTTCTACATGCTCACCACTAGTTGAACCAGTATCATTTGTTGAAAATGCTGTCATCTTTCCACTGGATGGTTTTACCTCTTTTGTCAAAGAGCAAGTGACCATAGGTGTATGGGTTCATTTCTGGGTCTTCAATTCTACTCCATTCATCTACCTGCCTGTCATTGTACCAATATTATGGCCATTTTTACTATATTAACCCTGCCAAGCTTACTTTGAACTTATGATGACCTGCCTGCCTCAGTTTTCTGAGTCCTGGCTTTATAGGTTGGGCCATCACATTTAGATATTTTATAAATAAATTTTAAGGTTATTGGATTTCCCCCTTACAGTAATTTACCTCTTTCTAGTGAATTTGTTAATTTGAAATATATACCTAATAAAGATAAATGCAAAGAAGGCCTTCAATCCAACAAAATTAAGCTAAATTGTTGAATATATTAAAATGTCTAGACTTGATCTTGATATTTGTTTAAAAATTGCAGTTTGGCCTGGCGTGGTAGAGCACATCTATCTATCACTCGTGTACTTGGGAGGCATAGGTCCGGGGAGCTCAGGCCTGAGGCCAACCTGACCTACATAGGGAGAGCCCAGATGCCAAAAACAAACCTAGACAAATGGATCTAGGTAATTTGGTGAGCTTCTACTTAGAACAATTTTAAATATCACCCTAATAGCAAATGATCATTTAAAAATACTGATTTCAAGGCAGACGATATTTAAGAAGCATCTCTAACCCAGTAGTTCTCAGTCTGTGGGTCAAGACCCCTTTATGGGTGGAACATCCCTTTACAGCAGTTGCCTAAGATTATGGGAAAACACAGATATACATTACGATTCGATAGCAGATTTACAGTAGCAAAATAACAGTAGAAAATTATAGTTACAAAGTAGCAACAACAATAATTTTATAGTTGGGGGTCACCACAACCTGAGGAACTGTATTAAAGGGTCTCAGCATAAGGATGGTTGAGAACCACTGTGCTAATCTATCCAATGTATATGGCACCTCAGTGTTATGAGTAATAGTGTCACCTGACACCTTCAGAGTTTATCACTAAGAGCCAAAAGCTGCTGAAGCAATTTGTGGTACTGTCATGTAAGTGATGCTCATGGACCTGGCCTGGATTGGGTACCACTCAGCTCTGATTCAGACAAGCTTTCACCTGTCGGACGCCCAGCAGAGGAAGAGATGACATCATTCAAAGAGTTCTTTTTCAGCTCTAAAAAAATCTTACGCCATCTATTCCCCAAGACACATGGAAAAGGGCAAAATCCTGGAGAAGGGGTTTTTCCACTCCTTTGTAAACATGAAAACAGCTCCTCGAAGCAGCTAGAGCAGGTCGGTTTATAGATGTTCTATTAGCTCAGTTCAAACTACCTCAGGATAACTGGTGTTGAGCATCAACCTCTGGAGACAGAGTCTATATTTCACAATCGGATGTGGGTCTGATAGCTGCAAATAGCCTCCTTCCAAAATAGCTGAGCTGGAAAGCTGACAGTTCACTGACTGACTGATTACTGTTGACAAATCACCTGGACAACACCATGAAGAAGGGGACACAGAAGACGCTGGCGCTGGCGTGTGTCCCACAGTAACCGTTGATGAAATGCTACAAGCTTACAACCAGGATGGCCATGGGGCTGCCGTCAGGCTGCTCCTGGCTTCTCTCATGCTTGAACACAAGTACTTACTCATATAAATATACACACAAAAACCACTTCGGAACATCGTAAATCCTATTTTCTGCCACTTTCCACCCACAACCATCTGCCAGGCAGTGACTGAGAGATTCGTAAGATGGTCACTACCTCCCAGGAAGGCTTCCCTAGGAAAAGCAAGTTGTGATGCAAGGGTCAGCCTGTTTCAGTAGAAACTATTTTAGACTTCAGATCCGTTTGGGTTAAGATTTGAAGCCACTGTTTGGTGGCCACTGTATTTTTAGTTAAAATGATAATACATGGGACGCAGGGCGTCTCCTGTGCTTACTTAATAGCACCATAGTTACTCTTTCATTCACTTATTCAAAAGCATCGCAATAATTACCTTGTGCCAAGTCCTGTGTCAGGTGCCTGAGATGCAACGGAGAACAAGTCCTACCATGATGAGGCTCAGGTGACAGATCAATGGACCAGTGAGCTCACAAATAAAATAGGCATGTCATTCCTAGCATTCCTAGTAAGGACTGGGACAGAAAATAAGGTCACACTCTTCTAGGGGAGGCTGGCCAGAGGGCTAAAACAAACAGCAGGGATTCTCTGAAGAGGGGGATCTGCAAGGACTGAAAGACAAGAGAACAAACAGGAGGGTGCTCTAGGCAGAAGACAAGGTAATAAAACAGGAGCGTGGCCTTGGGGGGGTGGGGTGGGCACAGTCCAGAGTTAAACACGTTGAGACCTCAGGATAAAGATGTGGAAATAGATCCTAACCCAAAGTCCTAAGACAGAAGAATGTCATCCATCCTGACATAGGCAACAAGCCACCAGGAGCACCTTACAATTCTGAATATCTGCACGCTGAACCCGGTGCGGCAGACTACAATTCTGAATATTTGCATGCTGAACCCGGTGCGGCAGACTTCATGAGACAAATAAGTACTAGACATACAGAGTCACAACCATAGAGTCGCTTTGATATCTACATTCCCACCAACAGACCAGCTCTGACGAGTTATTCCTCTCCCCTCAACACCCTCACCAATGTATGTTCAACCCATGTACACACACACACACACACACACACACACACAAATGTAAAAAAGAAAAATGAATGAATTTCTAGATGTATATGATATAACACAATTAAGTCAAGATCATATAAATAAGTTAAATGCCAATAAGACTGAAGCACTATTTATTATTTTTTTCAACTTAAAGAAAGATAAAGAAGAATCCAGGTCCAGACAGGTTCATTGCCTAGTAGCACTCAGATACTACTTTTGAAAATTAACACTGAACCAGGTGGCAGACGTGGCAGCAGTGCACGCCTTTAGTCTCAGCACTTACTGCAGAGGCAGGCAGACTTCCCCTACAGAGCAAGTTCCAGGGCAGCAGGGATACACTGAAAAACCCTGTCTCAAAAAACCAAAACCAAAACCAACCAAACCAAAAACCTAATACTGAGTCGTAATACTTAACTAATACTGAATCCATAAACTACAAAAGAAGAGAATGCTCCCAAACTTATTTTAGAAAGCCAGTATTAATTACCTTATTACCCAAACCAGAAAAAGGCACAACAAAGAAAGAAAATTGCATACCAATTCCCATGGCAAACATCGACACAACAATTAGCAATAAAATTCTTGCAAGCTGAGTGCAAGAACACACTGAAAAGAGCACTTATTTCTGGGCATAGTGGCATACACTATTCTCTCTGTGTGAAGTGGCAGATTGCTGTGACTCTGAGGCCAGCCTGATCCACATAACGAGTTCCAGCCCAACTATGACTAGATAGTGAGGCCTTGTCTATAAAAAAATTACAAATATAGTAACATTAAAAGAATTCACCATGATCAAATTGGCTTCATTAGAGAGACGCAGGGATGGCTCGGTAAGTGTAATACCTCATATAAGCATGTAAGGAGGCGAAAAGCTCTACAGCGAAAGTCCTGATGATGAAAACCGAAGCAGCCTCTAGAGTATGAAAGGGCTTCCCATGCTCGTGGATTGAAAATAGCCATCCTCCCAAAAGCAACCTAGAGATTCAATGCAGTCCCCATCGAAACCCCAATATCATTCCAATATCTCCAAAGTATACTATGGAGCCATAATTAGAAAAATAGTTTGAGCTGGGCAGTGGTGGTGCATGCCTTTAATCCCAGCACTTGGGAGGGAAAGGCTGGTGGATTTCTAAGTTCGAGGCCAGCCTGGTCTAAAGAGTGAGTTCTAGGATGGCCAGGGGTACCCAGAGAAACCCTGTCTTGAACCCCCTCCCCCAAAAAGTTTGATACTGGTATGAGCAAAGACATACAGATCAAGAGAACAGACCAGAAGACTGGGTAGAGACCCACACCAAAACACACCCCAGAAAGAAGATAGCCCCCTCAATAAATGGTCCTGGGAAGCTGCATGCCCATTTAGAGAAGAGTGAAACTAGGTCCTCGCCCCTTACCCATGTTCCTGTAGGTAACCCTGAATGACTGGTGTGCAGTTGATGGATCTATTTGGTAAGGATTAGAAGGTGTGGTTTTGGTGGAGGTGTGTCAGTGGGGATGGGCTTGGAGAATTCAAAAATCCACCTACTCCCAATTAGTTTTCTCTCTCTGCCGTGTAGTTAAGGGTCAATTAAAAATTCTCAGCTACTGCTCTGCAACATGCCTACCTGCTGTCATGATGGTCATGAACTGTAATACTTTGGAACTGTGAGGCCTCAAATTAAATGCTTTCTTTTATAAGTTCTTGTGACCATGGTGTTTTGTCTGGCAATAGAAAAGTAAATAAGACACGGGGTGTGTGTGTGTGTGTGTGTGTGTATGTGTGTATGATTGGAATGTATTCTGTACATGTGTGAAAATGGTTTCACAATGAAACCCATTATGTAAAACTAGTATGTGGTCAAACTTTTTAAAAGATTTATTTCATGTGTATGAGTGTTTTTGCTTACCTGCAGGAACATACCATATGCATTCTTGATACTCATGGAGGCCAAGGGAAGGCATCCGATCCCCCTGGGACTGGAGGTACAGACAATTATAAGCCCTCATACAGGCGCTGAGAATGAAACCTGGGTTCTCTGCAAGAGCAGCACTGCTCCTAACCACTAAGCCATCTCTCTAGCTTCTCCAAAACAAAAATAGATTTTGAAAAAGACTTGTGTATCCCCAAATAATAATAGCTGTGACTCCCAGCTTACTTCNNTTTTTTTTTTTTTTTTTTTAAACTCTACTTTAGTTGGCTCCCAGAACTTGAAGGCAAGACCCTATTGTTGAAGACACCATACACTTTGGACACAATCCTTGGAGGACATGAACTGGAACTGGCCTGGGAGCCTTCTTCCTGAGAACTAGCTGCCACAGTATCTGAAGGGAGAAAAACTACTAATAATCCTATCAGCTGCATACCCTACAGACCACAACAGTGACCAACATGTCCAGATAATAGCACTTACATTTTTGGGTTAACGAACAGCTATCTCACTGAACTTAGAAGCCACTCAACAGGAGGGGTTTGAGCCTAGTACTGTAAACCTAGTCAGTTATCTGTAATTGGAGATAGATGAGAACCTAGCCCTCCCGCTTTCATAAACCAGTATAATTCCTAACTACTCTCTAAAGTTCAGCCTCATCAAGGAACTTTTTGGTTTTTAGCAGACAGAGACCATTAAGAAAGCCAACAGTTAGTTAAAAAGCAAAAAACAATTGACTGTGGGTTGCCTCACCCCTATCCATTTGTCTACAATACCTCTACACCTAAGGCTCAGGCACCATTGTGAATGAGGTGGCAGTATTGTAAGAGATGGAGGACCAAGACATGTGAAGTGGAAACTTAAGGGCTCTTTGGAAAGTCAGTGGGTTGAATGGTGTTTTGCTGGGGCAAACAAGTGAAGGAACATTTCACTTTAGTGGACACAGGTGAAAGGCTAAGGCAGACTCGTAAAGGAAGGTTTAGCTGAAGCAGACACAGGTGAAAGAATGTTGTGCTAAAGCAAGCATGTGAAAGGACATGTGATTCTTCACTAACAACACACACGTATTGGATCCACCTTACATTGCATACTTGAGCTCCATTTGTCAGAACTCCAGAGAGAAAACCCACCAAAAACTTCTGGTGGTGTGCTGTAGCTTCTTGCTGCTTCTGTGGACTCGGACTCGGGCTGATTGACAGATGATGTCAGCTGAGACAAGACACGTGCTGAGGCAAGACTCATGGAGGACACATGATGTTTGGAGGGAAGATAAAAAGGACTCTACGGACAGTGATGGGAGCTGAGCTTAACTTGCTTATAGAGCTAGCTGTACAACACTTCTTCGCTCATCTTCCTTTTGCTGAGAGGCACAGCTGAGAACTTTCCCTGGCATTCCTGTTGGCCTTGCTCCCTTCCTGCAGAGGCTGAGGCCTGGCTGTCTCTGCTAGGTAGTGCCACCACTGCTGATTCATGTTTGCTATCCTGACTCTACCGAACTAGACTGCTGGTAATTCTGTGAAGTGTTTACAAGAGGATCGAGCTGCCACTGCTAACTTGTGAACTGAACTGCCAATTTCCAGGCAACACAGACAGGGGTTGCTCCAAAGAACCTTTCCAAACAGGTCCACTTCCTTTCTTTCCCACTACCTCTGGTGGGTGGTGGGCTAAAAGGGAGGTTGAAGTGTTTAGGAATCATTATTAGAAATAAGTTTAAAACAAAGTTACAGATGTGTTGTGAGATGGTGTCTTCTATGTGTGATAGGGAAGCTGCACCATGAAATGTAAACAAATGTGGTTATTTAAATAAGACAAGCTCAACGAAAACACCTTTACACCAGTGAAGGTGGGGGAAGTCTCACAAGGTCCGGCACATAGAAGAAGAGGAAATAAATGACTGCTGAGAGAAGGAAAAAAATGTCTTTGCTATTTGGTTATTCAATCCCAAGAGACCATCCCTAAACACACACACACACACACACACACTCCCCACTAAATGGCCCCAGCAGGTTGTAGTAACTGTACATATGTAGATATATAGTTAAAGAAGAGGTCATGGATTTGAAAGGGAGAGGAAAGGACATGGGAAGAGTTTGCTATAGGGAGAGGAAGGGTAAATAACATAGTATTCATTTGTAACTCTCAAAAACAAATAAAAGCCGGGCAGTGGTGGCGCAAGCCTTTAATCCCAGCACTTGGGAGGCAGAGGCAGGAGGACTTCTGAGTTCGAGGCTAGCCTGGTCTACAGAGTGAGTTCCAGGACAGCCAGGGCTACAGAGAGAAACCCTGTCTCGAGGGAAAACAAAACAAAACAAAACAAAAAAACAAAAAACAAAGAAAAAAATCAAAACACCCCCCCCAAACAAAACAAATAAAAGGCATATGTGCTAAAGGCTTGTTCCCAGCTGCTGAAAATCCAATCACTGAGGTGTGATTGGATCCTGAGGGCTCTGACATCATCAACGGAGGAGTCCATTGTTAGATTCCCAATTAGATGGCATTACTGAGAGGTGATCAGCACTTTTGGGGCCAGGGACCTATTGGAGAAAGTAGGCTATTGGAACCGTACCCTTGGGACCATGTCTCCTCTTGGGCCCCTCTTTGTCTTACTGTTTCCTGATCTCCGTGAGGTGAGCTTTGCCCTGCCATGTCTTTCTGCTGTGGTGTTCTGTCTTGCCCAGGTCCAGAAACAACACTGCTGGCTGATCGTCTATGTCTCCTTTTATGTTGATTCCAAGGTATTTGTCACAGTGGTGAAACACAGACCCCTATGCCTTCCACACCCAAGGGCTTCACTTCCTTGGATACAACCAATCGAGGATCAAATGATGATTAGAAACACAGTTTCTGCTACTACAAACTACCTTCATGGTTATCACCCAAAGAATATATATACAATAGCTATTATGTAGTGCTGACCTTGTATAAGATGCTATAAGCAATCAGGCTATGACTTAAATGTATGTGGGAGGGGACATCCTTCACCAGGGTCTGGGCTAGGTAAATGGAGAGAATTAAAAACGTATTGAATGAGATAACCCAGACTCAGAAAGACCAACGTCACAAGTTCTCTCACATCTGAGGCTCCTAGCTCCAAGTCTTCCGATGAGTTCACACCCTGGACTAACTGCAGAAACCAGGAAAGTAAAGGAAGGGGGCGAGAGAGAGGCCAATAGCAGACTACAGAGATCTGAAGGGGCCATGAGGAAAATGAAGGGGCTTTCATTAGGGAGTGGGGATCAAGATAAATGCAGGAGAGATGAGGATAAAATACCAGTAAGGATGAGTGAAAAGGTGTAAGGAGTCAAATTATGACAAATTATTATCTACCCCCACAAAATTATATATAATAAATATGTGTATATACATTACAAATGACAATACTACCCCCAAGAGTGACAGACAGACTGTATAACAAAAACTCCAACACTGGGCATGGGAAGCATCCTTTTGAGTTTTTGGTCAGAGCTGAGAGACTCCCAAAACATTACAGGGTATTGTTGTTGTCCTTGGTTGCTTCCCAGAAGTAGAAGGTAAGTCCCTACTGCAGAAGACAGCTGGCATCTTGGATGCAAGACTAGACCTGAGTTGGGTCTGAGATGAACGCCTCTCCCTGAGGACTGGCTTTCATAGTACTAGAAGGTTCCATGCAAGCTTCCAAGGGAGGAAAGCACCCAATATTCCTACCCAGCTATGGAACCAATGAACCTCAACAACAAAGGGAGAAATGAGGTAATTATAATTTCAAAAAATATTATTTTAAAAAGTCTACTGGAGAATGTGTGTCAGCCAATGCAAATGCTGTGCCACTTTAGAGTTGAATCCTAAATATCTATGGATTTTGATACCCACTAGAGTCCTGGAACAACTTTCCTTTAGATAACTGATGCACTGAATAGATTCCATGCTCTCCTGGGCTTCAGGCATCCTCTGGAGGTCTTGGGGATGTATCCCCATGGGTCTACCACAGTGACACACACACACACACACACACACCAGAGAAGGCACGTGGGCAGACGTGGTCTGGAGAGGCTGCAAACCTTGAACCGTAAATAGATGAACAGATTCTAGAATGTGCTCATCCCACTGGCACGAAGGGATGATTCTTGGAGCAGAATGTTCTGGAAGTTACTTGGAAGCCTGGATTGCTTGAGATGGTCAAGGTGTGAAGTAAATCTAGGACTTATGTAGAATATAAAGGGTCACATTTAAAATCTGCAGTGGACTGTTGGAAGAGTACCCCCCCAACACACGCACTCTTACATGCTTAAAGAAAAGCAATTCATACTCACATATATACACATACATATATACACACACACACACACACATATATGTAATCTGCATGATTTCTAGTGTCTGGAAACATGCCTACACAGAGAAATGTTTGTATTTTAGGGAAGCTAATGAAGCTGGGGAAATTTGTTGCACTTATTTGCCTGTGCTTCTAAGCAGTTGCTTGCATACTATCACAACTATAAAGTAGAAATGTTAACTTCCGCTGTAGTTATTATGTGGCAAGGAAGCTTGGGAACGACCAACCCATCGACCCACCCAACTACACAAGCAAAGACCTGAAAGGATCTAAGCACAAAATAATACCCCGACTCAATTCCAGTGACCCCAGTGCAATTAACCTTTATTTTCAGGAACCTTCTGCTGCTTGGACTGGTATCTGTGGCCCAGCTAAGTTGCTGGGACTATGGGTGTGCCCGGCCATGGCCTGCATATGCAGTTCTCAAATCTCAGTTCTTGAGGCCCAGAAACACTGAATAGAACCACCCTCAGGCTTCCTCACATCTCATCTGACTTCCTACAGCCAGAGGATTTCTATGCCTGTCTTCTGAGTGCTCCTTTCTCCCCCACACTCGGCTTCTGCATGGTTCTCCAATCATGTCTGCCCTCTTCCTTCCTTGGCTCCTCTCCCACCTTGCCCATGTAGACAGATGCTCAGGTTCTGTTCCTCACTGTTCTTGAATCCAGCTTCTACAAAGGCTTCAAGGTTGCTGATGGGTCTTTTTACAGCCCTGACCTGATAGCTTGCCCAGCAAAACAGCTATTAGTACTTGAGTGCCTTAAATTGTTTTTTTTTTTTTTTTTTTTAAATACAATCTGGCAAATAATTTCATCACCAGGCAGCAGACATGACCTTCAGTGATGGCTTCATAAATATGAATTTCATGGCCATATGAAGATGAATTGTTACAACCCAAGGAGCTTGGAAATGGAGCTTTCTCCATTTGAACTAGATTAGAATGAAGCCCAAGTACCAGGAGACTGCAGCAATTACAGACCTATGCAGTGACATCAGTCAGCAGTGTTAACATATGAGTATCCTCTGCTGAAACCCAAAACCTTCATCTTGCCTATCTTCGTTAACCTGACCTCACTTTGTTGATGACCAAAATCAACTTCCTTCAGTGAGACAAGTGCATTCAACACATTTTTAAAGAAGTTATGTGCCCATGTGCCCTAGTAGGCCAGAATTAAGCAGAGGAAGTATTCTATATATGAGTAGTTACAGGGTTTGAATATGTATGTCACTGTTTGGGGAATATGATTTTCTAAAATGGTTTGTATTTCTACACTGAAAGGTAAAATATTTGATACGGCATCAGACTCTCTTTTGGGACAATCTAAAATTCTGTACCAAATAAGTGATTACTGAAGTACATGGCCATAACTGAACTTATGGTAAAACATTATGACAGCTAAAAAGCCTTTCAGGTAGTCTGAGGTACAGGAAGGAGGCACACATCTCACTTGCTATTGATACTATATAGTTAATAATGCAATACATACTGACAAGGGCAGGGAAGAGAATGTTTCTGGAATGCCTCGAGAAAGAGCTGCCTAAATAACTCAAGGATAAGACTAGAAAAGGATTAAAGCACCCGTCTTATTACCATTCTGTATTCTCTTGGTATAGCCACTAAGTTGGTTACAATTATTCTGTTTGAGTTCATCTAATGGTTTGTTGCAATACACTCATAGTTGTCAACCTCTGACACGACTTGAAAGAGCTCTAGACTAACCTGAATCTGACATAGCTTACTTCCTTGGTAAACAACCAGTGGCACCCAGGCCACCCAGGAGCCTCTACCAAGTTTATCAGTGAGGCCTCTTTTACAGTTTCAGGAACTTTCTTATCTTACAGATGGGGAAACAAAGATCTGGAAAGGGCCAGCTTGGCCAAGTCCTGCTCCTATTGGCGTATGCAGACTGGGAGTTTTGGAGCACTCACTGGCTAGGTCTGGAGAAGCGGAGAGAGCATGGTGAGAAGCCAGGCTTTCAAAAGCATGCAGCTTGGCTGTGGAAGAGTGCGGGTGGGGTGGAGGTTGTCGTCTGGGGGAAGCTTTGGCCTGCTGCAGACGGGAGCAAGCACAGGGCAGCACAGCAAGGCAGCTCTAGGAGACTGCCACACGAAATGGGGAGACAGTGCTCAGAACTGCAGTGACTGCCTAGCTTTAATACCCGGCTCAGATCGCTCCAACCCTTTTCTGACCTGTAAAATGAAATAGTGCTTTCTAAAACTGTTTGCCAAAGGGGTTAAGGGACAATAAAACACATATGTTGAAAAGCACAGCATCATACTCAAATGCAGCTAGGTCAAAGTTTCTAAAACACTGGCCTTTACTATTCTCAACGCCTTCTAACCCGAGTCATATTAATAATAAAATACTAAACACACTTGCAAACACTGTACTCTATTTTTAAGAGAGCTACAATGCTACATGCATACATTTAAAAAATATATACTGCAAATATTTTCATTTTTTTTCTTGGTCTTCTGCAAAAGAAACACACATTGTGTCTTCAAATATTCTTATGGTAATACTGACTTTGACTAAGAAAGGCATAAAATACTGACTTTGACTCCAGTAAAGCAGGGAAGTACAGTTTGTCTGATATTTTGCCTATACCAATGAAAGGATGACCCAGCACACAAGTCATTTTATAATTTAAACAAATGCACACGTACAAGTAAAACCTCTCTCTCTATGCCTACTCCCTCCAAAGGGATACATCTGCCCAGTGTTCTGGAAAGTTCCAAAGCAGAGCAGAGCTGGCGGCACACAGAGCAACCACACAAGCCACCTTTTAATTTAACTTTCAGCCCTGGAGAAGGGCTGGAACTGTGTGCACGGGTAATTGAAATGCATTCTGTGAAGCAGGTACAACCCGCGAAGGCAGGAAGGCAGGAAGGCAGGAAGGCAGGCAGGCAGGCAGGCAGGCAGGCAGGCAGGAAGGCAGGAAGGCAGGCAGGCAGGCAGGCAGGCAGGCAGGCAGGCAGGCTGAAATTGTCTATTTTACTTCAAAAAGAACAAATCAACTGGCCATTAATCAGTCTTTTGTAAGTTCTGGACTTGCTATCACTTCCAGAAACTGTACAAATACATAGTTCTCATTTCACTTATTGATAACACATACACACACACAAACACACACACATACACACATATATCACATAAGGCAAATTAACTTCATGCTTTACTTCAGCAAAATGAGGGGAGGGGAGAAGCTTTCTCTGAAATCAGCACTGAGTTGTTTCAAATTCTTAATAGCAAGATACATCCAACTGTAAGCAGAATGAACATAGTCATATACATATCAATCAAATTATTTCCTTTATAGCATCAGCAGTGAACCCCAGAGGTAGTATGGCAAAAACGAGCATGGATCCTATCAGGTCACAACCGACAAAGTAATTAAATTTATTTTTCCCCTGTGGTTTTGACCATAACTTGCTTTACATTTAGGATCTGAATAAACCACTCTCAGCAGAAATCCTGGCCCATTAATTTAAGTGACAATAAGTTTACAACTTTCAGGACTGCAGATATAAAAAAGGTATAAAATTATGTTCAGTTTGAAATGGTTTTTAATCGTATTCATTAAAAATATTTACATTTCCCAGGACTTCCAAAACCCCCTTGCAATATAATTCTACACTATACTCTATTTATTTATAAAATGAGGCTCATTTATGAGATTTCAATGACTGCTATACTGCAAATTACTTACATTCTGTAAAATATTTTAAGAACTTTCATAGCAAAGGTAGTTTATATTGGATTATCTGAAACCCAATGGAGCCCAGAGGCGAGCCTTCGACCTTCTCCTCCACGCCTGAAGGCCTGGACGGCAAGTGCTGTGCAGGCTGGCCTGTCCCTCCTGTCCTCCCTCACTTGCGCTGTGTGCACATGGTGAAATAAACACATATGCAGCATGGCCGTGTTTTGATATGTATTTTTTATTTCCCTGCAGTTTTCACTTATCAAGAACAAGTGACAGGGAAAGTTGTCTGAACTAGTGCATAAACAAACATCCCGAAACGCCACTACACGTATCTAATTTACAAGAACCGTATAAAAAAGTCACTAAAACACTACACTATGAAGGTGTCCAACACTTACAGTCAGACGTTTTCCAACCCGTTACTTGCCTTGTAGCCACAGGAAAACTCTCCAAAATTGAAAAGACAATCTTGCCACGACCCTCCCCCCTCCCAAAACCTGGGATGGCTCGATATATAGACTTCCAATAATTATTGCAATGATATGATGCAATACATACCTGGTAAATATCTTTTATGTGGTGTGTACAGTTTTAAAGCCAGTTAAAATATGCAGTCTTCAGATAAAATGTAATCCATGAAAAATTTTCATATCTGCACAGTTTAAATGTGCTAGATGCATAATTTCCTAGTCCACTTTTTTCTGTGTAATTATTTTTTATAAACTGGTATTATAAATAGAAATATACATTCAAAATATATGGAAAAGTGAGTTACTACATTAAATTTGCATGTATCGATCCATCCCTTCCCCTGCACAGTAATAGAAAATACTATTTTGCCTTGAAGTCGTATTTGACAGTGAAATGCCACTAAAGTATTTACCAAAAAGTCCATCTAGTCAAATTGTGAAACAAAATGAACCAAGTGAAAACTTTACAGTTCCTTTAGAAAAAAATTACAAGAATTTCATTTCCTAGCTATGAATCTTTAACTTTTTAGACACAAAGTTGGATTTATTTTTTTTTTACAAGATACAAAATGTAAACATGGCAAAATAAATAGTTAAAACAAGTGATGCAGGATCCCATTTCATGCTCATGATCCCATTAAAGAATTATTTTTAAAATCCATTCAGTTGCAAATTCAAGTGCAAAAGCATGATGATGAATATCTACTATTCAAGTAACAGAAATAATATTGATGATACAAATAAACTATTTTACAAGGTAGTGATTTTCCCAATTTTACAAAATATACATCATATATCGACTTAACATCCGGTATACTGTACTCCATTTAGGTCCATTGTTCTGCTCTGTGATCCACAGAGTGCCGCCCGCCTTTGTATTCCGCTGGAATAGGAATGACTGCAACCATCCACACAGGTCAGGCCACGTGCCTTCCGTTATGTCACCTCCATAGCTACTGTTGTCTCTGCTAGTCCATTTAAACCCAGTCTTTCTGGTTCATGGTTCTCTCTATAAGAAGGTAAAGAGGAGAATAAGCATTAGTCTCTTGAGAATACACTATGTGTAAATCCCATTTTTAAGTAACTATAACTAAACATAATTCTAGAAAACCAATTTTATCATTTCCAGGCAGGAATGAAGGTTTTCTTCAGTTCAAAAATTCCACTAATTTCTAATACTAATGATAGATTAGGGAATATAACACGATTAATCCAAGTTTCTTTTTATAGGCTTAAGATCATAAACTTATTAACCCATGCAGATCAATTTTCTTCTGATTTACTGTTCTTGCAATAGTGTTATTGACAGGAACATAAGAACTTGCCCTGCAAAACTTAAAAATTCATCAACTTTATACACACACACACACACACACACACACACACTATAAAAATGAATTTTTTTTTTTTTTTTAAAATATAAAGCTTAGAATTACAGTTTGGTTTCAACCTATACTCTCAATCTATAAAAATGAGACAGGATGGAGGCTGGAGAGATGGCTCAGTAAGAGCACTGTTGCTCTTGCAGAGGACCCAGGTTTGAGTTCCAGCATCCAGATAATGGCTTGCATCTATCTGTAACTCAGGGATCTGGTGCCTTCTGCTGGTATCCTTGGGTAGTATAGCATGCGCGCGTGTTCACACACACACATATGTAAAACACTCACACACATAAAATAATAAATATAAAACATTTTTAGTAAGTTTAATAATTTTAATAAAATTTCCTCTCTGTATCTCTGGCTGTCCTGGAAACTGCTCTGTAGATCAGGCTGGCCTCGAACTGTGAGATCTTCTGCCTCCCTAGCACTGGGATTAAAGGCATGTACCATTACCACCTAGCTTATTTAAATAAAAAAATTTTAAAACATGATGAGACTGACTGAAGTGTTTAAAATCAGTCAATTTGACTTTTTTATGTTTTCTCTTTTTACAACTCTGGTTGGCATTTAAGGATGTTACTAGCCAAAGATTTTTCTTTGTAGTAAGCAAATCCTCAAGCTTTTGAAAAATCAAGTCTGTCAAAAGATATACTTGAGCAGCACAAAGCCAAAAGGGCCCTTCTCTTGATTCAGGACAGCTAGAGCACAGCTCAGGACCGGTACCTGTATGCACACACCTGGCTATGCTGCTGATGGCACTGCTGGGAGTAACCTTTGGCACTCTGTCCATGCTGGCAGCAACTGTGGCAAGTTTTAAGGCTGTTGGCGATGGTGCTGAAGTCCGTGTATTGATATGCACATTGACAGGAGAAACAACACTGACATTATTGAGGTGCACTGCATTGGTCAGGCAGGAATTGTTCATGGGAAGTGTCTGAGGACTGCTTGTGCACAACGCTGGGATCAAGTGGTTTGTAGTAGTGTGGCCAACTGTCCTTACAAGCTGTACAGCTGAAATCCCTGGGCTGGATGATAAAGCCATATTGGTGGAATATAATGTTTTAGAGGGTCCTGCAGAAGAGGGAACAATCAATTAGTGTGATCGGACAATAAAAAAAATGTTTTAAAAAATCAGGAACTCAGCAATAAAAAATGTACTCATATTCTAATTAAATAAATATGAAGCTAATTTTCTATATCACAGTCACATAAGGAGGTTTCCAAAGCATTTTGCTCCCTCTGTATGTGGCAGCTCTGGAGATAAATACAACAGGACAGATGAAAATGATAGCTGGGTTTCCCAAAGGATTTATAGGCACACAGGATCAGCAAGGGCAGACTACAGAAAGGGGTAAAAACACAGTGATCCTGAGTACATATAAACAAACCCGGAGAAGTCTGCGCTTGGGAGCTGTGAGAGGACCAAGCAGCACATCTCTGGGGGTCAGGCGGTAAGCAGCAAGCGGCTTTCACAGCTGCAACGTATCAGGAGTAGGGGGAAGTCTCACTGCATGTGCACGTGGGGTTGCAAACCGGACTTCAGACTTTTTAACAGATTGTGCTGTTTTTATTTCACTTTATAAACAATTTATAGATGATCCAATGGAGGTGGTTAACAATGAACTCAATGGATTTCCTAACATGTGAGGCAACTGATAGTTCATGAATGGAATCAGAATGGATGGAGATAGGTATATAGAGGTACAGTGAGAATTCTGGAAAACACTCAGCTATTCATTTGTATCAGTCCAAGACATTCTGAACAGTACTGTATACATTTCCCCTGTGTATATGACAAAATCAAACCCAACTTGATGAATGGCAATTTTAAGTTAATAAGAATTGCAGAAACCCCAGCTGTACCTGAAGGCTGGACAACACCATTCATATTGTTGTGGCCAGTGTTCTGTTCCTTGGATCCCTCACTGCGACTTGGAACAGGAGCACTGACCACTGCAGATGCAGCAAAGTGGGCACTGGCTGAGTCAAGTGTTTTAGACATACAGTCAGAGGTGCTTGAGCCCTATAAAACGGATAGCAACACAGTTCAGTTTTCCACATTTGTCTATCTATCTAATTGCTATTTTTCTGCATGTATCAGGGTGGGAGAATAACAGCATGTGTGTGTGTGTGTGTGTGTGTGTGTGTGTGTGTGTGTAGGGAGGTCAGAGGACAACTGTCAGGAGGTGGTTCTGTTCTTTCACAATGACAGTTCCAGGGATCCAACTCAGGCTGTTAGATTTAACAGTAAGCGCCTTTACCTGCTAGGCCACCCTGCCAGCACCCTATACTCTGTTTTGTTAGATGTGATTAATGATATTAAAAATGTGTGGCACTCAAAAGGATATTGCCATTCTAATCATAAATAGTCATAATACATTCTTAGATGAAAGATTTAAGACTTCAGACTTTTATCTTTTGGTATATGAAGCATGAAAATAACTAGAAACTATAAAATAATTATTTCTGAAAAAGAACTATCAAACTGAAAAACCCATGCTCTATTAATCTTCTTACATAATAATAAACACTTTAAAAACTGCTTGATGAGTAGACACTGGATGAAATGAAATCCCAGCCATGACTCATAGCCAGTCTATCACTGTGTAAACAGCTAGACGGACCCAGCTTTGAAGCAGGCTGCAAACACGTCAGGGTAGTTATCTGAAGAGACTCAAAAAAGCCAACCAAATGAAGTCCAGTGGCCACTCTTCCACGCTTCTGTGTAGAACTGGCTGGTACTAACACAGATAGCCGCAGGCTATAAGCCAAGTCCAGATCTACCAGTACTGTCACAGGGGTGTGGATCATCAAGATTTCCATGGTGTCAAGTCACAACTTTAATGTAAAAGGATAGACTCTTGAGGATGAACTAAAGCACTGTTGGTAGATCTTGGTCTGAGAACTCAGAGTGTGATCGAATGGTATTAGTCTTAGTTATTACTGAGATTCTTGCTCTTTAAAATCATGGACAACAAAATTTCAGACCTTAAATGTGAAGTTTGTTTTGCCAACTCAACTTTGAGACTAAGTCCTTTTATTTTTGTTTTGCTTTCAATGGCCTAAAGCAACAGTACTGTGTTCTTGCACAGTTGTAGAATCCACAGCCCACAAGGAGTCCCCCAAGGCTCACATCAAGGTTTGCTTTTGCTGGGTTGGTTCCTGCAGTCTTTTATAGTATTTTCACTTTTATCACTTGTGTCTGTATTTATGGATGTCTAGGAACTTCTGGTGGCACGTGGCATTTCTTTTTCCCTTCAGGGAAATGTGATTCACACAAGCAAGGGGGCCTGTGAAGCTTAGATTTACCACATAATTTAACTGAATTCCTTTTCCTCCTAAGCTACACTGACATAGGACTTAAGTATAAACTTGAAGAGATTAGAAAAGCCATATTCTTGAAAAAAAAAATGAGGAGGGGTTTAAAAAATAGTTAATTATTTTATAAACTCTCAACAATCTTTCTAAAAACTAGTTAATTCTTTCCTAAACAAAAACTACCACATTTGGCTCTCAAATAACCAGAGACTAGTCTGAAACTAGCTATTCAGAAATAGATAAGGAAATAAAAGGAAATCTGGGTTAATCTCAAACTCGAGTACAGAGGGTCAAAGTCACCTGTCGGAACTGAGAAAGAGAGAGTGAGAGGTCACCTGTGCTTTTGGATGTGTCTGCTGTGAGGAATGCTGGGATTGTTGTTTCTGATGAAGCTGTGCAAGTTGCTGCCTTTGCATTTGAACTAGCTGCTGTTGATGTGTCTGAAACTGCTCTTCTGTGATGCCCCCTGTTACTGATAAAGGATAAAAGAATATTAGAGTACTTTTAGAGACATAAGCAGAATACAACATAAATTCGTAAAGATGAAAAGCAAATACAAGCCACAATATAGATCTGCAAAGTAGAATCCCAATGGCAAATCTTTCTGAGTGCTGTATGTTCATGTCCACAATCTCCTTTGTTCCTATGCAGTTTTTAACTGTATGACACGATGGAATTGAAATCTGTTTTTGAATTTTGTATTTATTTAATGTTTGTGTGTTTAGCATGTGTATGTGTATCACAATGCATGCACAGAAGTCAGAGGATAGAAGTCAGGTCGTCAGGCTTGGTGGCAAGTGTCTTTCTTTATTCACTGAGCCATCATGCTGGCCTCAGCTTTGCAGTCTTTCTTTAGGATGCCCATGGAATAACAGTAGTAATAATGATGATAAATATATGTGTTTACTACTGTAAATATAAACAATAACCAAGTTACAGCCTTAATAAGAGACAAGTGACTTCTGCCGGTTTTTAATGACACTTAAGTGAAAATACTTTCTGTTTTGATTCTAAATTGGAGTAGAAAATAATCACATTCAACAGCTATAAGCCCCAGTGTGAGCCAGTGCAGTCAACGTCTAAATAAATTCTATAAAGTAAGGGCTGGGAAGGAGACATTTTAAGAAAACTAGAGTTATAGTGGATCTTCAGATGCAACCAACAATGCTCTGAAGGGTGTACCAAGTTATGGGTTTTAAGTAAAAACAATATCCCTGTTTTCTTAAGCTGACAGAAGGATCAGTTCAAAAGAGTTATAATAGTACATTTTTTTTCTCAAAGAAATGTAAATGAAATTTCATGAACTCATATTTAAGTGATGAGCCAATGTAGCGAACACAAGGTACTTTCATAGAAATGAGCACTCATTTGAACACAAGTCTCTAGGGACACCAGAATACACATACTCTTAAAAGTAATTCTCACTCTTTCTTTCTTTTCTCTTTGCAGTGCTATGGGGCCCACATCTTCGGCTAAGCTAATCCCACCACAGAGCTACATCTCTAGCTTAATTTTACTTACTTAAAAAAAAAAAATTCTTTTGTATTTTACTCAATCAGTAATAATTTACTGTCTACCCCCATGCAGAATGTACCCTAGGGATCTTGGTGATTATAGGAAAAAATGGATTAGAAAAGGGGTTATTAATATAAAGTCCCACAGTACATCTGGGAAGAAACAAAATAATGTCAGTCAATGTTTACATGTGCTGAGCAATCTAATCAATATGATCTACAACTGAGGTACCCTACTCCCCCAAAGTTTGTGTTCAGTAAGACTATCAAATAAGACTATTTTGATAGTAATTTGACAGCAATATAGACAAATAGCTAAGCTGTGCATAGCAATATGGACAAAGCTTTAGATATACTTTCATCTCTCTTATATGATATAGCATCACAATTTCTATTGAATTATGAGGGGAAAGAAATATTTTATTTCTAGAAGATTCCAAACACTGGCATATTTATTATACTGCTCACTTTAGAATCTTTACCTGTAGTTTTGAAGTACACAATAGTTATTTTACTGAATTACCAACAAAATCAAAAGTCTTTCTTTGTACATGTTAAATTCATTGCAAGTGTTCTATTTTTAAATAAAACAATTAAGTCTAAAGTTACAATCTTCAAAATCAAATGAAAATATGAAGTATTCATGAATTTCCAGCTTTTTGAAAACCTTGGGGAAAGAGATGAAAAAATAGCTTATTAGATATGAAGGCAGGAAGAAAAACTGTAAATCTAAATAACTTAGCAAGTCTTATATGTCTTTTATGCTGAGCCATTTGGAAAGGAAAAGGTAGAGAACCCAAAGCTAGCTAGTCCAATGAACCAGTGCACTCTGACTAGATCTGAGCTTGTTGTGGAAGAGTGAGACTCATGCTTATGGATAAATAGTAAGACATCATACTTTTAGAGCTATTTAAAAACAGAAATGTGAACAAGACTTTGTTTTTTCTCTTTCCAAAGCCTTGTGAGGCAGTTACTTGGTAAGATGGCAGTAATTTAGAATAAAACACTAACTCTGATAAACTCATCCAGAACCTTTTCATTGTATTCAAAGAATTTATACATCCAAAGAGTTTTTCATCTGAGCATTTAGATTTCAAATATTCTGATAAGGGATATTTAACCACTAACATTCACACAAATATTCTAAAAAAAATTCTTAAATATGTCAGATATGGAACAGTTAACTGTTATCTATATTAGTAAACAAAATAAAGTATCATTTTTAATCAACTAAATTATTTTTGGTATTGACTGTGGTAGTCCCTGGCTATGATCCTGCTAAGGTACAAAGACAGGCTGAGGCTGCATAGGGACCAATTACTCTTGAGTTAGTCTATAGCTAACAAAATATTGCCCACTAAGTGTTCTGCACACTTCAGTGAGCAAGTAGTATTTATGTATATATTTAAAAGCGGTACTAAAACTCTCATTCCTGACCCCACTTCTGATTAAGAATCACTGATAAAACAACAACAAGCAAAACCATAGCCAAAACCTAAACTCAAACAAAATCTAATTCTACAATACAGATAAGCTCTTACTCAAGCTAGGTTTGCAATTTCTATTCCTGACATTCAGAAATAGAATGTCATTAGGGTGTTCAGTGTTTAAAACTTTCTTTATCTACAATCTTCTAGAGTAATGTTTATGTATTCAATTCTAAGATACAACACTGGAACAACTACCCACCCCTCTGTAAGACAAGGTTTCACATAGCCCAGCTGGCCCAGAACATACTGAACCCATGATCAATCACCTGCTTCTACCTCTCTTATGCCACAATTATAGATGTGTGCCCACATCCAGCACAAAACACTTAACTCCTTTGTTAGCAGGAGTGGTTAAAGGAAAGGTGGTAAAGAGATACAGACCCAGCAGTAAGCTTACTCTCGGGGTTGATGAATTTGAGGGAAAAAGTAAAACTTAGATTAAAAATACTTTCTCAGTGGATTATTTTTCCTAAGTTACAGGAATATTTTCAGGACATTTATTTTCTTTTTACACTGAGTCAACTAATGGCATGCATGAAAATGCATCAGAAAGATCACAGTTACTGTGAACACATCCATTTGGGATGAAATGAAGGAAAGAACTCCTCAGTGGTCGGGATGGCAGTGGCACAGGCAGAAGTGGTGATGGCTCAAACAACAAGCTCTCTTTCTGCTTGTGGCCATACAAACTCTTGTCACTCACTAGTTTACTGCACAAGATGGCAGCTTAAGAGCAAACTTAGTTCACTCCCCAAAGTTCTCAGGTCACAATCACCACAAGCCTGTCTGTCCTGAAAGGTGACAATACTGAACTGTTTTAGGTATATGGGAAACATCCTTTTTCCTAAATAAACAGCTTTACAAAATTTCCTGGCTAATATCCTCTGACAGACTGGTATAACCACTAAAGAATTTCTTCCTTATGTATCCAACACCGTACACAGTAGAACCTTGCATTTCTTGTTGCTTGTACATCACTGCCAGTATTCTCAAAAAGCGCCCTTCCTGGCTCCCTTCTATACACTGGATTTGCTACCCCTCTTAAGTTGGCTTTTATTCTTCAGATGACTCCATCTAACTTTTACAGACACTAATGGCCATTACTTTTCTACTGTGCGATTCCTATATGGCACTTTGCTTGGGCTAAGTAAGCTCTTTGCACCTTTCTCTACAGGTCTCTGGTTAATGATCCATTCAAAAAAACAAACAAACAAACAAAAAAATCAACCCACTCTGGATACTTTATACAGTGACATAACTACAAAATTCTAAGATTGGGTCCACAGAGGCATTCTTGTGGTTATATGAAGTATATTCAATCAAGTATTTCTTGATTTTGCATTGCTGTCCACTGATAAACTAAAGAGAAAAGTAAGCGGCACATGTCCTAGTTACTCTGGAATGATAATCCGGTAACAGAATATGGAATATGGACCTTTGCCACTTGTGCCCACCTTCGCTTTTGAATTTTTAACAGAATTTCTTAAGCTGTGCTAAGATATATTCTTGAGAAAGCATGATTTTTCAAATACTGGCCTAGACCAAGTTTTCACAGTTTAACGGAGAACTAATGTGCTGGTGAAGATTAAGTTATCTTGCAATCTCTACCTGGGGAGTCTTTGTTGTGAATTAAAGTAAATGGTTTAAAGCAATGCTGACCACACCAGGATCTCACTGTAAGGGACAGGACAGATCTGGGTCTGAACTGGGGGCAGGCAGATGGGGAGGTTCTGTCTTATAGATACATGTCACAGTGTAGAGTAAGCAGTGGTGCTCATAAAACACTGGAGATTTCCAGGGAAAAGCTAGGGGAGTTGGAATTACTGTGCAAGCCTACAAATGTTCTTAAACATAACTTGGAGATACAGGAAAATAACTGCCGGAGTTGGGAGGGTCGAGAGATGAGGACCAAATGGATACAACTGAGATAATGACAACAGATTTACACTGTCCAAGCACAGAAGTTAATATTAAAGGATTGTTAACACTTTTAACAGTAATGCTGCAGTGTTTTAATATCTTAGCTTAGGTCTGGATTTTTTCTTACCTTTAGAGGAGGCCATAATCTCCCCCAAATAAGTACAGCCCTATGAGTATTTACATTAGTTGATTCACTTCCTAATACTTTTTATCCTTGCAAACATTTCATGGCAATTTAAGAATGGGAAAAGAAACTAAATAAAGGAAAACTCAGGAATTCCTCCTGGAATACTATGTAAACTGTTAATGATTGTAAGGTATCTGGAGATGCTCAAAAAGGGTATTGGTATCTATCAAAGCATGCATTCAAAACAAAACAAAACAAAACTATATCATGTTAACTTTAACTGTATATCAGTAAAAACCATGTTGAACAAAAATCTGGCCCTTCAAGTTTGAATCAATAAAGCTGTTTTACATATAAAACATGTTTTCTTGAATTTTATACTAAAGAAAAACATTTTTAAAAATTGACAGTACCAGTTTCAAATGACTACTGACTTTAGTACCCTTTACTTCTATAAAGAACAGAATGTTGCCATGTGATGTCAGATTCTTGAAGATAATGTCTTCGACTTTTCAATCATTAAACATAGTGCTTTGTATATAAAACAGTGTAAATAATTTTTTTTGTTTGTTTTTGTTTTTTTCGAGACAGGGTTTCTCTATATAGCCCTGGCTGTCCTGGAACTCACTTTGTAGACCAGGCTGTCCTCAAACTCAGAAATCCGCCTGCCTCTGCCTCCCGAGTGCTGGGATTAAAGGTGTGTGCCACCACGCCCGGCACGTAAATAATTTTATATGAAATAATTTTTCTGCTTATTCACTCAATACAGCCTCTTTCCTTTCTCAGTTCAGTTGAGTTTTTAAATTAAGAGCACCTTTGTGTAGTAATTGGTAATGTTTCTCATTTCATTTAAAATATGTTTTCTGTCTTAGTCTTTCTGATATTTAGGGCACATATTTAAATTTTCTTTGAAGCATATCAAAAATGATAAATGTAAGTTAGGTATGATGGGATACATATGTAATCCTAGCACCTGAGAGGCTGATGCAGGAAGATCATTAAGTTTGAGGCCAGACTTGGTTGGCTACACGGAGATCCTATCTCTAGATAATCAATACATTAAATGAAACACTTTTAACACAGAGATTTTGACTTTAAAAAGTTAACCATGTTTACTAACAACACGAACATAAAAAGACTGTAGGCCACTTGCCTTTGAGTATGCACAGGATACAGCCTTCTTACCTACTTTCCTTAAGAACTAAGAACATGCCACAGAAACAAAAACTACTGCTAAGTACATGGGATTTCATTTCTGCTTAAATTCTTCATTTATTGGGATTTCCCAGCAGGGAAAGAAAACTCAAACAGGTAAAATTATATACCTGTCCTATTAGTTTTAAAAAATACACAGGTTTTGAGACCAAGGTTCACCAACATGAGTAAATGACAAAATTATTAGGTACAGAAGGAAACCCATATGGGTATTTACTCTACTGTACTGGGAAGTCCCTTTCAGTTATCCAGCTGTTGTTTACAACAGCTCACTAGATACCTATATTCCCATGTCTGACACTCTCGCATCTAAAGTAGTGCAAAGACCCAAATCTAGGACCTGTCCAGCCTAGGCAAGCTCTACCACTGAATGAAGATCAACTTCTCCAACCAACAAGCCCAATATTTTAAAAATGTATTAAAAACAAAAACTCTCATGATCCCAAAGACGAGAAGACCACAGGCAGTCTAGAAGTAAATAAACTCTTTGCTTTACATATATATGCTTTACATATAAATAAGGAAAGCTGATTTTAAAAGACTGAATTCTAGGGCTGGGGAGATGGTAGGGTTGGTAAAATGCTTGCTGTGTAACAACTGCAACCTTAGGCAATCATGCTAAAAGTAGGGAGAAGCAGAAAGCACATGTAACCCCAGTACCACAAAGACAGAGGGAGGTACACCTCTGGAACTCACTGGCTGGTCAGCTCAGTAAAAGCTCCTGTTTCTGCAAAGCATCAGATAACCGACATTGATCTCTGGCCTCCATACATGCATACACACATAACCATATGGGCACACATACTAACACAAACATACCATATATAAACATACACAGAATGACCTTTAATGTACCTTCGTTATTCCTTAAATTCAAACATTTTTGTGTATGCATGTTCGCTTGTGTGTGTACAAGTACATGGACACACATGCAGACCAGAGAACAACCTTAGGTGTAATTCTTCAGGTGCTATCCACCCTTTAAGAAAAAAAAAAAAAAAAAGACCTTGCTTGGAACTTAGCAAGGAGGCTCAACTGGCTGTCAGAGCTCCAGAGATGTGCCAGTCTGCACCCTCTTAGTGCTGGGATTACATGAATACACTACCATGCTTGGCTTTGTAAGTGTGTCTGTACACTCTAGAGCTCAAGCGGAGGTGGGAAGGTACGGAGGTATGGTATTATATATTGAAAAATACAAGAAAAATGGCAGACGGCATGTACACTTATGGTAATTTAAATGTTTTTTTCACGATGATACACGGACAATGTACCTCATTATGATAGCTTATTATTAGAAAAGTTTCAGTTATATTAAGTTATAATTTTGGATCAGTATATATTCAGAATGGATATAGCAACGGAAAACATATGTTATCTAGAAAGCATTTATGTCAAATCCAGAGTTCATTTGGGACATACAGTAGAAATCTGTAAATACTCAAATTGAGAATTCATTCAAACCATTTTAAACATGCTGTATGTTGGTAGAGTTAAAAAGCCAACATATAGTCAAACACAATTATTAACACCTATATAGGATATGTTTTGAATTCCCTTTTTGAACAGTTTGGTACAGAAATTTCTATTCATATAATTTTGAATAATCTTGGCTGTTTAACTTCCTGTAATAACAGATTCCTAGAAACTCAAAGATCTCAAATTATATGAGATATTTTTATCCATTTCAGATTAAAAGGCTCATTAAGCTTCACTAACTCACAAAGTATATAGAAAGGGACATCATTTTCTTAAAGTTCAGCTCGGAGAAAAGGAGCCAGCATATTCGGAGCAAACCAGTAAACCGTTCAGACAGGGGAGGATCTCATGGGTCCCTGCACTACCCGGGGAGCTAATGGCAATCCAGGGCTGCTGGGGGAGAGGAAGTCAGCCATCTTCTTCAGTCATGGAGTTATACTGGTGAGTCACTCATACTCCAGTGAATAGATTCCCTCCCTCGTCCACAGGAAAGGCCATGATTAAACAAAAGCACAATGAAACAAAAAGGTAAGAAAATGGAATAGGGACTTGATAGGTGGGAGAGGGTCTTTGAAAGGGCAGGGAGGAAATAAGAAAGAGGAGAGGAATATATGTCACCAGAATATACCATTTATGTTCATGGAACTGTTGAATAAATTGTTTTGTTTTAAAAATGAAATAAGAGGTTTTATTTAATACATTTCCACTGGCTACCATGCATAATTGTAGTGTATATATTATAAACATATTTATAAATTATATATACTTGTAAACATGTAATTAGATTATCCACAGAATAAAACATATCAAAATTATATTTTGGAATACCTAGATATTCAAATTATTCTTAATGTATATACCATAAAAACACTATTTGAGCACAAACTCATTATATACATACATACATACATACATACACACAAACATAAATATATAGGGAGACATGGCCTCAAAAGTAGCTATGTGGGGCTGGTAAGATGGCTCAGCGGGCAAGAGCACCGACTGCTCTTCCAAAGGTCCCGAGTTCAAATCCCAGCAACCATATGGTGGCTCACAACCATCCATAACAAGATCTGATGCCTTCTTCTGGAGTATCTGAAGTCAGCTACAGTGTACTTACATATAATAAATAAATAAATCTTTAAGTAGCTATATAGTCAAGGATGACCCTGAACTCCTGATTTTCCTGTCTCTACCTTCCAAATGTTGACATTATAAACACATGTTAATATATCTAGCACAGTATCTCTTAAAATGAAAAAGGTATTTCTGATCTCAACTAGAAAGAGACGCATGTTGACGAAAATCACTATTCAATAGCAACCTTTAAATAAAAACACGCACACACACATTTTCTAGAAAGGCTTTCAACAGAACTCTCAAAGAGCAATGCTTACATTCCACCCAAGTCAATGAACATTTTTTAACATAAGAAATAGACAGCATTGTAGAGCAACGATCAGGAGGCAGCCAGTAAGCAGTAAACTCACAGGGAACACTGGGCTCGGCCCACACGCTTGCCAAAGCACTCACACGCAAAATTCGAGTCATTTAGTAGGGCACTGTCTTTTAGGCTGAGAACTAAACTGAACTACAATTTATTCTCCAAATAGAAAGTAGGAAAGTAAGTCTCCAAAATGTATTATGAGTTCATTTATTAGGTAATGGACACGAAGGAGAAAAGAGCAGCAACAGAGATCTGACAGACCTTTTAATGCTTACCTGATATGCCGTTCTTGCTGGTGTTCAATAAAGCTACAGATGCTGCAGAAACTCTTTTACTGCTCACAGTCTGCCCTGGTTTTCTTGAGGTACATTCTTCATTATCAATGTCCTGTACATTTAGTAGCCTTGGCTGGAAACACTGTAGTCGACATGATCTGATATTGCTTAATATTTCAGAAAGAGACAGTCTATTTTCACAAGGTTTACTGGAAGCATTGGTCCGAGAGAAATTAGAAGAAAAGTCTATAGTTTGGGAAGAGCTTGAAAACCCATTCAGCATCTCAGGGTCTATCTGTTTCAGGACGGGGTCATGCTCTGTGGATATTCGGTCCATAATGACCCTGTAAAGCAATATAAGACATACATGTGTATATCATACATAACTCTTTCTCTACTGATTCCCTTTCAGCTAGAAAATGCTACAAGGTCAAAGCAGCTTACCTGCCACCTCTGCCAATTCGCCTCCTTGCAAATCCTATACATCTTCTTGGAACTGTAAGTGTTGTAAGACAATGCTTATACCTCAACTTATCCAAGTCTGCCAACTCTGAATTTTCACACGTATGGTTACTAGCTTGGTCCAAACGAGGCTGCAAAGAAAGAGAAAAAAGATAACTCAGAGTAATTCTGAAATGAAGAAAAGTTAAATCATGATAAAAACAAAATGACTGCAAATCGTGTTAGAACAATTAAAATTTAGATGAAAAACTATAAAACTGAGGCTAAAATGTATTAATCTAGCTAAAATTTAAAAAATTAAAATCAAAAGCTAATCAAATTAGATAAAAAGTTTCCTTATCCAAATTACCCACTCTAAATTACATACACTTAGTAAATATTTTAAAAATACCTTTAAAGAATATGTTTTAGGTTTCTTTATATAGAGAGGGATAAAATTATTAATTTATAGTTTTTCTACATGATAAACTAGAATGACTTTTTTTAGGGGATGCTAAAGGCAACTAAAAATTTAGTGAATGCATATGCACAGGCCAAGCTTAAGTGTTCTTTTTTGCTTTTAAGAAACACAGAGCTTGTTTCTTGGCCTTTTTATTGCATGCATCATCCTGTTTGTCTGTCTCAGCACTCTGTCCCCCTTGTGTAGGAGTTCTCTCACCTTCTATCAGCATAACTTGAAAACAAATCCCCATCCTTCCTAAACCAAGTCTGCCCTCAAAAAAGCTGTCTATCTGTGCATACCATGATGCAGTCAAATGGTTTGCATAAACCATGCTAACAGGGCAAAACTACCTTTTCTACTCTATAGTTATATACCTGACAGAAAACTTTAGCACTGGGACGCCAAGGCCATTCTCTAAACACTGCACCTAAAATGGGACATTAATAACAAAAAGAGATTCCTAATGTATCTGAAATTTATGGATGAAATTATCAGACAACTTTGCTATAAACTTTAAAAATATACTTATTGGCGCTCTCTCTCTCTCTCTCTCTCTCTCACACACACACACACACACACACACACACTCTTCAGTGAATATCAAGAAGCCGTCAACTTAAACATGTGCAATTAATTTTCACAACTGCTAAAGCTATAATTAAAGCTCCAAACGAAGTAATTTTGAAAATAGGAGTTGTCTAAGTAATGAATCCTAATATTCTGTGAAAGAATTCGGCATCTTTCATCTTTTTCTGCTGGTATTCACATGCCACAGGAGGCATAAGGAATATTGATGCACTTCCCACTTTTAGACTGAGCCTACGTTACCTTGACATGAATGATCTGTTAATTCCAGCTCACAAAAATATCACAAAAAACAAAGTTCTTACAGCGTAATACTGGCATCCTGCCCGCCTTCTGAAAGCACAGGGACCATCAGGATCATTTTCTTCTTCAGGTTCTGAAGCTGGAGATGGTACCTGGACAAAACAGGTGCTCCATTTAGCAGTTACCAAGTTAACATATCAATGTATATAACGAATGAAAATAAAGGCAGATCACAAACACACTTGCCTACATCCAGCAGGTAGCTAATTTGCCTGAACTATTAAATGACTGATAAATATTTTCTGTAGCTAAAAATCCTTTCTAAGATTTATTCTTGCATCTAAGCACACTTGATACTGTTTCGAACGAAGGCTAAACATATCAGTATAGTTTTTATATACCCCATTTATATAGTCATAAATAATGCAGGCATAAATGCTTGATGATGACAATTATGCCTCACCTATAGGTAGTTGTAATTTTTATCTGGACCTTCTTTCTATAATAAGGTCAAATGCTAGGAAGAAGTGGGCACTGGACTCTCTGGAACCAGACACTGCAAGCTGTGAGGTGCCATGTGGGTACTGGAAGCACACTCAGGTCCTCTGTAAGAGCAGCAAGTGAACTCAACCACTGAACCATCTCTCTAGCTCCTTAAATCACTGCTTAAACCTAGCAAGTCAGAAACAGAAATTTAGTGAAGTATATAAAAACATTGATTGCTGAGAGAAAGTTTAAGACTACAACAGTAGAGGAAAAGTGTAAAAAGGCTTTTAAAGAGTTGCTACATTAAAAAGGATTTTGCCAGGACCAGATGCTACCAGCCAAATATCCTTATATAATCTGAAAAGTATCCCTGGGACCGAACTGACTCAATAGAGCACAATTTTATTTCATCAGAACAGGCTAAGTGATGATATAATATATATGATAAAATATACTTTGATACAGCAGAGAAACAATAAATGTAACGCCCACAGTAATGGTTAAACAACACACAGGCCTTAGTCCTTAAGTTTGGACTGTCTCTCAATCTCACTTAGCAGTACATCTCTTTCCTCACAAAGTACCTGCCTCATCCTACTAACCTGGCAGTTAATAAGGCAAAAATCTCATTCCTTTTTAGAGGATTTTTTTTCCCCTCCACATTCATTCTACACTGTGGTGACTACCATGGAGCTGGGTTACCTCAGAAGAAAGGTATTTATTTGAGGTTCCAATATGCCTTCGCTAGCCCGTGGGGAGAAAGGAACAGTGAGCTGGGGCTGATCCTCCTTCCTGAGGCACCAACTCCCAAACTCAAACTGCAAAGAAATCTCAACTTTACAGTTTGGCTCCTCTATGCAGATGTCTGGCAAGTTCTGGCATGAAGTACCTCACTCCTTCCCAAGTATCGTTCTCTAGGATGGACTCCAGCACACACAAAGGCAGCACCACAGAGCAACCAAAGGACAAGTACAGACAGACAGGGTTTCTCCATCTTCCCAGCTACAGTCTGCTCGTCAGCCTTGGTTAAAACACTTCCTTAAGCTTACCAACTCCCTTGTCCATTGTTTACTGAGCAACATATTATCTCTCCCCATGTGTCCTGGAATCCACTCCTGGGAGAATTTAGAACTACAGTCTAAATACCTACATTATTTAGTGATACCAACATATAGGCAAAAAGTCTGCAATAATGAGAAAATACCATAAAAACTAACTAAAGTTGTCTAAAACTTTTAAAAAGGCCTCAGGAAACCTGTAAAATGCAATTTTAATGTGTATGTATGTGGCAATGTAATTAACTATAAAAAATAAAATGAAAACTCCTTAATATATAAGGGATGTAAGACAAACTATGCTGAATGAGGTCTTATCTAAGTTTTAAATGCATGTATTTAACTGTGTCATTTTCTGACTTAGGCTTTTTAATAATTTCCCATTTGCCTACTTTCCTTACACCATCCATCCTTACGCTATCTTTCCCTCTCTCTCCTGTTTGACTCCAGCAACAGCAAACAGCTACATTTCCCTTTCATTATGCTGTATTTCTGCTTGCAGCTTCTGCTTTCTCTACCTGGAAGAACTTGATAGGTCACTATTTGTTACATTCCTCATTTCTTCAAAATGATCATCTGATGACTTTCCCATGACTGCAAAGAGGTATCCCAGACTAACTTTATAGTTTTTCTGACAAATATACTGACTGGTTTTATTGAGTGGTTCTTAAGAACATGTAACATAAAGCGTATTTTTGTGTATTTTTAATGCATATGAACACTGCAATATTGTCTGGGGGAAAAAAACCCAGAGTAAGTGACAGGATAAAGACTAATGCAGGCACAGGGGGCACATTCCTACGAGCTGGTTTTCATGTGGCTGCAACCATCAAAGGCTCCACTAGCAGGCTTGCACCTAAAGTTGTATATCCGATGTTGACTTTTAAAAGAAAATTGCCTTTAAATAAATAAAACATTAAAATATGACACATCTGCTAGTAGATTCAAGTGGTTATAGTATTTTCTTTGGAATGCTTTAGGTCATATAGAAAAAAGAAAAACAGATTTGTGTCAGACCAGGTGCTAAAAAAAAAAAAAAAAAAAAAAAAAAATTAACCACATCCAATATATTAGGAGAGTGTCCTTTGAAGCAGAAGAATAAAAAAGATGCAACTTTATCCTTGTGCTTCATGGAAAGTTTTGAAGAGGGAACTGTTCTCTGGCCAAAAAAAAAAAAAAAAAAAAAAAACTGACCCTTTAATATAAACATGAAAATAACAATGATAAAAATAGAATTAAAAAAAAAATCAATTCTAAATACTTTGTCAAGAAACTGTTGAATAGTTGACAAGGAATTGTTTTTTTAAAGTTAAAAATTTAATTAGCTCTTCTAAACCTTTAAAATAAAATTGCTATTACCTGACAAATAAAATTTACACTAAATCAAAAAGAGGTTATGTTGGTAGAATATGAAAGAAAGAACCCTGCTGGTATATATTTATACTTATGTGTAAATGTTTTCTAGTCCTAAGATCTTGGGCTCAGTAATGCTATCTCTAAACAGCCACGTTAGAAACAGGGAGAAGACCAAGATGTTTGTTTTTATAAAAGGCAAAACCTGAAAACTATGTTAATGTCCCATACAGAATACATTTTTACAGCTGACAAAAAATAACAAAGAGTAAATACAAAGCTAGTGGCAACATACATGTGTGTATACATGTGCAATTATGAACCATGTAGGACATGTTCTATAACACAGGTGAGCAGAGCAGCATCAGGACGAAGATGCCAGCTACACGGCAGAACACAGCAGCATAAAGAGTAGGAGGACATGTGTTTAAAACAGTTTCAAACAAGCACCTGTGGAAATTCATCTTCGTCTGAGCTCTGAAAGTCATATTGCTTAATGTCACTCTTATTGATCACAGGCAATGTCTCAGGAGTGGGCTGCTGAGGAGCTATCACAGCCTCTGCCTTAGGCTTCTTTGGGTACTTCTTCTTTTGACGAACCACATCAGAAGCCTCTTCTTTCAAAGACAAATGATGAGGGTGCTGTTTACATGACGAATTTTCCCCCAAAAGGAAGAAATGAAAATCATTTTAGAAATCATGAAAAACTATGCTCCTCTTTGAAAAACATACATTTTTCTTTAGGAGTTAATTTTAATTATTGTTTTAAGTATGAAAACTTTATTATGTCATAAACTGAAACATGGTTTAGATTTACTTTCTGTAATTTATAATGAAAGATAATTATGGTGTTGATAAGTTTGTTTTTTATGAAGAGTTAATTTATAATTTTTAGGCTATTCTATTATCATGCCATCCCGTGTTTAAAAGGTATTTAAATTTAATTCTTACTTAAATACATTGTGTTGGTGAACAAAATTCATTATTTTAAAAAATAACTGAATTGGATCACTAACTTATTAATTTAGTTCTACACTAATTTCCAATTTATAAAAATGTCTGTGTGAGGTAATCTTCTGAAAAAAATAAATGTATAAGTTAGACAAACACTTTCATTGTTTACAACATGTAATTATTGCCTTGACTGAACAATAATCAAACGGTCCTCGAGTACCCCAGGGTCCGGTGTAGTCCATCTGGCAAAGGGTCTGATGGGAGGGCTTGGTCCTTTCTTTCCACAAAGCTTTTTTTAATATACTAATTGGTATTGCTTTTAATAAAAGAATTGTCACTTTTTAAAAAGCTGAAAAAATGACTGAGCAACAAAGTAAAAACAATACTGAAAGTTTAAAATTATTAAGGAAGTTATATATTGTCTCATGTAGTCCAGATATTAAAAATACCTTGGAATGAGAAACAGTGCACACGACAGAAATGCAGTTTGAGCGACAGATCATACTCAGTGAAATATAAGCTGCTTGACAGAAATGGATAAGGGGGCAAACTATTAGATCAAAAAGGGAACTCCACATTCTTAGCAATTTTCCATGTTTTGGGGTGGAATGAGTGAAAATTAAATATAGTAACTATGTGCACAGGGTAAGACAACACTATGTCTCTAAAAATAATAACTACTTTTATTTACTTAGATAAGGCCTAAAGTAAGACTCAATATAATTCTACCAGTAATTATGGGTTAAAATTTTATATTGAATGCCTAGTAATTTTACTCTTGGGAAAAGCACTGATTGATACAAATGGATTAAAAAATAGTTTTCAAAGCAACATTTGTTGTGCTGGTAACTTTTTTGGGCTATCAACACAAGTGTGATTCAAAGGGAATCAGGTAGGTGGGCTAGATGCCTGTGATTAATAAGAACCGGCTGGTTGAACTGACACGAGCTGAATGAGGAGGAGTCAGACCGCTCCACATTCTTCCTTAGTGTTTAAAACTGAACCCATGAACAATATCACTATACATTTTTCAAAGATGAATTTTCCACAAACACCCCAAGTCACGTATAATGTCTGTCTAGATGTTTCATATCAATTCTTATTTAAATCTAAACTTAAAATTAAAGGTTCTATACATTTTTGAATACCCAAATTAAGTAATATTTGAATACAGCAAATAGGTACTAAAGAAATACAAATCTTTAGCTAGAAATACAATGTTTACCAAGGCTAGCTCTTTCACTTGGAATAGACTATTACCCAGAAAGTAGAGGACTTTCTAGTGCCAATCAAGGTACGGAACTGGCAAATACTGGTTCTGGCAATGACCTTGTTTTCTAGAGAAGCAGACAGCACATTAAAAACAATCCACTTTGGTAGACATGAACTCAAACTGTGAATCTAACACTTAATTCTTATGATCTAGAAGTCACAGAGGTAGAGTTCTTGAGGGACTAATGAGTTTGTATGTATATAAAAACACCCATCAAAGTGATGGCATTAAAAAAAAAAGTGCTATTTATTTTCTTCCTTTACTGCCATATTATATGATTAATATGACCACTCATGATGCTCTCCAAAGAATATTTACCTTAGTTTTACATTCTTGAACTTTGTGATGGTTTCCATTATGAAGAGTTGCTGGACTGGCATATAACTCTTTTTCCGATCTATTAACTTTCACTTCATTAAGGATTTCACCCCCATAGTCTCCCAAATGATATCTTCAAAAGACAATAAAGTATAAGAAAATAAAGCAAAGTTTAATAAAAAAAGAAAAATATATTCAAAACAATGACATTTTAAGTAAATGAATCAGCAAAGTAGAGTTATCAATTCTGTGGGGTGAGACAGGGTCTCAAGGGTCCAGCCAGGTGCCATCAAAGTAGACTCAACTCCTGATCCTCCTGCTGAACATGTAACACCAAGCCTAGCTTTAGAATATCAAATTATTGTTAAGAGAAATGTTACAAAAACAAAACAGTTCATATTTGAGATACAGTTAAAAACACAATAAACAAGAAACTTTAACAATGCCTAAGGTATACAATACATAAATTAATCACATAATGTGTTTTATCAAGAACCAGGAATATTGCTTTGAATGGTTATTTCAGCAATAACAAAAAATACCCTAAAACCTAACAGAACTTTAGTCTATTTAATTATGCAGGAAAATACTTCATAGATCATAATTCTGAAGAATGAGGAATTTTGCTGTCCAACCATTCATTTCCTTTAGTGTTCAAGAAAAAGTAATAGAGACAAATAGGCAAGATAATCCTTAGGTTTCATTAAGAAAAGTCCAATGATTCTGCCAATATCTAAAACAATCAATTCTCTATACCAATGTATGGGGTGTAACCCTTTGGGTCATATCATATATCTTGCCTATGAATTATTTACATCATGATTCATAATAGTAGCAAAATTACAGTTATAAAGTACCAACGATATACTTTTATGGTCTGGGGTCACCACAGCAATGAGCAAGTGTGTTAAAGGATAGCAAGCAGCATTAGGAAAACTGAGAACTATACTGCTCTATATCAAAATACCTCCTACTTCAATGCAATTCAAATCCATAACAATCTAATTTTAAAAACAACTAGTAACTACAAATCTTAAAAAGGTAGAAACGAAATTCTTCTAGACAATCAATATCCACTGTCACAAAACCTGGCTAACTCAGCCTTCGTAGTATGAAAGAGTAGCAATGTTACCTTTTTTCCACAACTTCCAGTGTTAAGTGCAATAATTCCCGTTTGGTTTTTTCTCTTCTCTTAATCATTTCCAAAATTGTTATGGCTCTGCTGAACTCCCGCCTCAGCTTCAGCATCTTCTCATAAGAAGCTTCATCATTCTTACGGTTCTTTAGAAATAATGACAATTTTAGAGAATAATGAATTTATTTATCTTTTATTTAACAAGATCTGACTAAATCTCAGTTATCCTATATGTTTTAAATGAGTAACACAAAAACTATGCAAATAGCAACTCCATAAGAACTCATCTGTGTATCTGTGAAAATTTAAGTACAAGCCAATGTTTAGGGGATAATGCTGAAGCTATTGGCCCAGAAAGAGTAATTTAAATGTGAAAAAAAAAGAAAAAAAAAATCCACCTAAACCTAGTATACAAAAATTATAAAGTCTTTCTATTGCAGTAATGTGTTACCCAATGATAAAAAATAGTTCTACCAAGATCAAGGTACCTAAAAAATAGCCCAAATGAGTGCCTAAATATATATCCATCCAAGTCTATAAGTGGGAGCTAAAAGGTTTAAATATAATCAAGACTGAACTTCACCTCTAGCAACTCAGAAGACTGAAAACAGTACATCGAGCACCTCAAGAAATGAGATTCTCGTACCCTCATAGAGGCAGGGGGAGGGGGCTGGAGTGGGGGGTTGTGGAGGGGAAACCTGGAAGAGGGACATTTGAAATGTAAATAAATAAAAATAACCAATAAAAAAAATCTAAATTAAAGGAAAGACTTCCATGTATACCTCATTGCAGGGGATGAAAGAGATCTAGCAAAAACTATGGGCTTCAGAATACTGTTAACTTCTTACTTGTAAAAATAAAACATCACTTCAACTAAGAGTTGGCTTCATTGTAAAAAGCAGCATTCATGAGGATATAAAATCATCAATGATGTACACAATAAGTCAAATGCCCCACAGAGGTCTTATTTAAACATAGACCTCTAACACTAGTCAATTTTCATAAAAACTTTACTTAAGCAATCTTTTCATTCTTGAGTTAACAACTGAATATAGAATTAGAAAGAACCTAAAAAAGTCAAAGATTTCATAAATACAAGATTATGAATGAAAATAAAAACAAAAAAATGAAAACCTTGAGTTTTACATTTTCTTTTTGTATACACTTTCTTGCACTTGGAAAATAATCATCAATGAAAATACTGTAAACCATATTCCTTTATAGTATTACATATGGAGTATTTTACAATGCTAACAGTTTGTCTGATTTTACCAAAACAAACTTTTCTTTCTCCCCTCTCCCTGGCTAGCACTCTGACAAAAGAGAGATACAGAGCACTGCACTAAGCAGTTCTGGGGAACGACAAAAACTAACATGATCAAGAGCATGCAAGTGCCTGCTATACTGCTAATGTTATGTATGTTTTCTGGACATGTGAGCACACACACACACACACACACACACCAGCACATGTAAGAGGCACTAAAGTCAAAAGATGAACATTCCTTTGAGGCCATATTCACCTATAAGTGGAATGACATTCTAAAGTCCACCAGAAACTCTAAAGGCTCCATTACATTCCCAACCTTTTTCTTTCTCCACTGTGTCCAACATTGTTTATTACTGTTTTATAATTATTATAAAACAATTTATTATTTTTATAATTATTAAAAAACAGTAATTTTTAATGTGTCTTCAAAACATTATTTAAAAACAATTTCTGACATACAAAAACAACACAAATGCCGTGGATGTTTAACCAGATCCCCAAAGGTTTCAAGTTTAGTTTTTTATTTCTAGTTATGTATACAGATGTTCATAGTACTGGCAGTATTTTCAAAATTTGAGATGAATGTATGTCTCTAAATATTCTAATCTGCTTTTATAAAAAAAATTGTTTTCATACACTCAAGGTAAACACAAAGATCAAATTCTAGAAACTAAGACCAATGAAATATTAGTAAAATAGTATTTTTATTTTCAAAATTAATGTTTTTTACAAATCTGACTCAAGATTAAAAATTGTTTCTAGTTGTCATGTTTCTAATACTCCATTTTTAAAAAAAGTTGGTTTTTTTTTTTGTGAGCATCATGACTTTACCTTTTTAAAAACCTAAAATCTTTATTTTTGTAGTGTATTCTTCAATTGAGTGTACTGATGCTTTAGCACGATTAACCTCAGGTTCTGTGTTTTGGTTCCATTACTACAGAAATGACCCTGAGTCTGCCTCACATCCTGTCAAGCGTGAGAGAACACTACTTGTCCTATTATGCCGACTACTCAGGATGGTGACTGCTGGGCTTACCCACTAATATATTACTTTCCCTTTAAATTAACCTAGAATGCTGTAGAATTATATATTTAGTTTGTCATTAAAATTCCTCATAAGTTTAATGTTCAACGATTCTTTCACTTGAAATAATTATTAGTATCATAGCTGCCAATTGGTAAAGTTTAAACTCTGTTTCTATTGATATTTTTAAGTTTGATATCTAACCAAAAAGAAGTAATGAATGAATAAAGAAAACACACACACACACACACACACAGTGGAAATTTTCAGCTATAAAAATGAGATTATATTTTAAAAAACAGATAAAATTTAGATCATTACATTGAACAAAATAAGCTAACACTCAGACAAATACCACACTTTTTTCCAGGTGTAGAATCCTGATTTATATTTGTGTGTGCAGAGATGTGTATATTTATGGTCTTGAAAACAGAAAGAGGATAAATAGATCTTGGAAAGGGGTATAAATACACGAAATACAGGGTATCAAGTTCTATTTTTCTGTGATCTCCATGACTTTGTGACTTTCCTTTTTTTAAATGGACAATAGTCACTTTATTTTATAGTAGGGTATTTTTCCACCTGAGTTTCACTGATGGGTTTCCATGATTAAACTCAGGCTACAGGTTTTAGTCCAACTACCACAGAAATGATCCTGAGTAGAGGGAGATGTGAGAAGACCAGCACGTGGAGGAGAGGCCAGGGGATGGAGGACAGTGCAGACACAGGTGAAACCTGGCACTCTAAGTGCTGACTTAAAAACTTTTAAGTGTGCCCTATTTCAACCTTAATCTCCCATTTATGTAAGTGTGGGTTCATGGGCAATTTATGAGTTATGATTTATTACTCATTGTTTAATGCTTAAACATTTCCACCTAACTTCAGGTTGGCTCCTGTGCACTACTATGGCTCCAACATTCTTATTTTCTTGAACAGCAGAATCATTTTCCAGGTTTATCTTTATTTATATCAACATTAAAAACTGGAAGTCTACGCTGACACTACTTCTTATCTTTTCCAATGGCCTTATTTTCCAGTTTGTAACTGTTTACCCCTTTTTAAGGGTCTCTCTGCTCTAGGCCAACTTGTGTTTCCTTTAAAACGCTTTCTCATTTTTGTTTTATCTAATTATACTGTGTGTGCAGGTATGTGTATAAGAGGACAGTGTCTTCAGAAGCTAGAGGTACTGAGTCACCCTGGAGCTGAAGTTACAGGTACTTGTGAGCTGTGAACCAAACTCGGGTCTTCTCTAAGAGCAGCAAGTCCTCCTAACTGCTCCATCCCTCCAGCCTCTTAGCATTAACTCTTTCCTTCTAACTGTAGTCATATTATACTTCTCTACCTACCATCAAATCCCTAGGGAAATGATTTTTTTTTTTTTACAAGAGCACAAATCTACTTTTATTTATTTACTCTCCATTAGTTTAAATCCGGGATGGGTACAGCATCACACGGATTCTGTGACCAATGGCCTTTGCAGGAAGGTTGCTTCGGAATTTGGCACGAACCATNCCACTGTTTCCGTGGGCCCGAGTNACTTTTCCCCAGATCACTCTGGTTTTGTTTGGTTTGCCTCCAGGAGTCACTGTATTGTTTTTTGCTTTATACACATAAGCACATCTCTTGCCTAAGTAGAACTCCGTCTCATCTCGAGCATACACGCCTTCAATTTTAAGAAGAGCCGTGTGCTCTCTCTGGTTCCGGAGACCTCTCTTGTAGCCGGCAAAAATGGCCTTGCACCACAGCCTTCCAGACATACTTGCTGTTAGAAGTCCTGTTCCCAGCAGGCCTCCACAGGCGCCAAGATGGCGGAAAGAGAGCGGGAAATGATTTTTAAACTACTGCCATTTCGAGTAATTGCATATCTTTTTATAACGTAAGGTGATTCACAGGTGATTGATGTGCACAGGCAGAACTGAGAACCCGGGAGTTTCCTTTCCTACCTAATTACTTTGTTTGAGCCAAACAGAGGAAGACAGATGGCACAAGCAATAAATAAGACTGTATCTATGTAATTAGCATATTAAAACACATGCTGATTAGGATTTTCTAACTAGTGCATTTAGATAAGATCATCTGGTATAAAAAGTCCTAAAGTTCTTATTAATACCCAAATTAATTTTAGTTCAGTGAGTTATAGCTAAGTTCTAGACTGTCATGTAAACATGTCAGTAGTCCTTTTGTTCTTTTCATAAGCTGTGTTTTTAAGTTTAATGATGCAAAAAAGGAACCAGGGCCTTGTTACCAGCAGCAGCATCCCTGCATGCTCCATCCTGCCTACCTCCTCTTTTCCTAGTACCTGAGGAACACTTTCCCATCCTTCTAATTTTGAAACACAATAAACATTTGTTAATAGCACACAGTGCATGGCAGGGATAATCCATTTGGTCTACAACTGAGAAGAATAAAAAGCAAAGAGCACTGAAAAGGAAATGTAGTAGTATCCTGACTGTGAGGAAAATGAAAGTAACGTAGGAAAAGGTGAGAAGCACCTTTAGGAGAAACTGCTATTGGTGATCATGGAGTGGTGACACACCTACTTTAAGAAACAGTTACTAGTAGTTCTCACAATATACTGCTAAAAAAGAATAAAGTAAAATTTTATATCCAGGATGTTACTTACATGCAAATAAATATCAATTTTTCACATTTACCCACTAAAAGCACAATACTTCTTTCCTCCAGCAAAGATTATAAAGAGTCATATCTGAATGTAATCCAATTGATGACACTGCTTTTAAAAAGCAGCTGATAGTTCAGATTACCAATGCCGACAATTCTCTCTCTGCATCTTGACAGTCTCCACGCAAGCAAAGCTTAACTGTGCTCATAAACCTAGTTTATCTTAGTCTTTTCTAATTAAAATGTTACATCTCCAGAATCCCTACATCTCCTTAGCTAAGACTGGAGTGCTAAACTGAGCACTATGATAGTGGCAGTCATATATTTTTGGAAAATTTGTCCTCTGATGTTTAGGAAAATAATAAAGACTCATACAAAAAATTCCTAGTTATTAACCAGTAGGAGATTTTTTCCTAAAATACACAATGCCTGCATCTGCTATACTTCACAGCTGTTATATTAACAGCTGTCAGAGACAAGCTTTCAACATTAGGAGAAACTAGAATCCATAGAAGATGCTTTGTTCCAAATTACAATTCTTCAGTATTTAAATATGTGTTCCTAATTCCTTGTGATGCTAAGAGAATATGTTACCATGAGTAGTATTTACTGTTTCTTATGAGAAATACAAGGCGGTGAATAACACCCTGAAACAGTATTTTCATTTTTATTTTATATCATACATATCATTCCACAATACAAAATTCTATTTCTCTTAAATTCTGGTTCACAGTTTTGAATTTCAGATGGGGACATATCTGTCAATTTGAAATCTGACACAACTAACAACTAAAAAAATGAGCTGAACAAACAAACAAACAACAAACAAACAAACCCACACTACTGTTGCTCTTGGGGGCTGGCAGAACGACTCTTCCATACTTCCTACCCCATAAACTTATAGGCAGCAAGACCTATTCTCATTTGCAGGAATTAGAATATCATTTCAAAATTCTTAAGCCTCCAATGAGGATAATTAGTGTTCAAATTCCTAACTTTCCAAATAGAAGTGACTCATGAATACATACACAGTTTAGTGAGGAACTCAAAACCTGGAAGTTCTAAGCACAAGAAACTCTTCCTATTGCTCTAACTGGAAGTCTAAACTAATTGTGGTCAGACTGCTAAGGCAGGCTAAACAAATACTGCCAACATGTGCTCAAAAGGTCAGGTCATCAATGTCACTATGTTCAAATAATAAATGGCAGTAAACACTATCAAGCTACAGTTGGTTAAATTACAATAGGACATTACCTTCCGAGTCTGCATTTTCTCTGTTCTCCTCCGAAAGGCAACATAAGGATCATTGTTGGTAGAGCCATCTCTTTTCTCTTGCTTAATCTGGGGGATGAGGGATGGCCCCCTGCAGTTCTTCCGTTTTCTCACCCAGTAGTCATATACAGCTTTAATAAGGTAATCATCTTCATTTAGCAGCAGCTTTGCTTCTTGAAGTGTTACAAGCTAAATAGAAAGCACAAGATGTCACCAATGGAAACATCTGAGAAAGAGATCAGGATCTACAGCAATCACAGAAAACGTGACCCACCGACATAATCACAATTAGATAGTGTGACAGCAGGGGAAGATGGAAGTCTATACAACCTAACAAAAGTCTCTTAAACTGGGATGTTATTTTAAAAATTCATATTTTGTCCAGAAGGCAGTAGTTCCACTACTTAAAACATCTGATAAGGAGCTAGGTAGATGGCTTAATTAGAAATGTGCTGGCCTTGTAAGCATGAGGACCTGATGTCAGGCACTGACACCCACATAAAAAAAGTGTGCAAGGAAGTGGTGACAAAGGACTCTTGCATATTGATGGCTGGCTTGTCCAGTTCAGTCAGCAAACTCCAGGTTCAGTGAGGAACTACAACTCAAAAAGTAAGGTGGAAAGTTACTGAGAAAGCCAACCTCTGGAACACATGCATGTAAGCTCATGTGAGTTCCTGTGTTGACATAAGTTTACAGAATAAATGTGATCACTGGATTTCCCAAGCCTATGGTACTGGCGTTAATTAATTGGTCTATTTATAATTTGGTGGCCCTTTCTTATTGCTCCAACTGGAAGTCTAACCTAATTGTGCTAAATAAGGCAGGCTAAACAAATACTGTCACCACATGGTCCAAAGATCACAGAAGAGTAGGCTCTCAGGAGGTCACCAGCATCACTGTTTTCAAACAATTAATGATAGTAAACACTGTCAAGCTACATCCAGTTAAACCATTACAACCTTGCTAGATTACTTCTGGTAGGTTTTCCAGACTTGATCTTTTTCTAATTTAGAGTTCATTATAAGTAACTGACACCTCCATTTACACCCCACTAAAAAGCCAGTTGAGTGACCCAATCTTCTCAAGGAGTAAGGCAATGCATACAATTAAGGACATTTTTATACATCTTATTTTCAGTTATATAAATATTTTACCTGCTGAATCCATAAAGGAGAAGTAAGCCCACTAATGCCTATGTCAGAGCTCTTATGGAAAGCATCTGTCAGAGAGTTGACAGTATCTTGAACCAGTGTTGACAACAAGAATTTTCTAGCACTAAGCCAGCCTGCATAGTGACTTTACTTTTATATGTAATTCCTACAAGGAAAAGAATATACTGCTAACTCAGCCCATGTATTCTAGTCCACATGACCGTCAGCTGAGGATAAAAAAGGACTGGTATTTTTAAACATATTTTCTTAAAGCTATATTTAAAACTATGCTTATTTAATTTGTATGCATGTATGTAAATGCTCCCGTGTGGAGGCAGACGACCTTCAGGAATAGGTTCTTGCTGTGGCAGGGTCTCTTGTTTCTGCTGCTGCACTGTCAACTGTAGGGTAACTAGCATGGGGGCTTTAAGGTGATTCTCCTATCTCTGCTAGCCATTCTATGACTCTACTGTAGGATTACAGACTTATGCCATTGCATCTGACTTTTTATACAAGTTCTGAGACCTAAACTCAGGCCATCAGGCTTGTTGTTGCTTTTACCTGCTAGGTAGGTATCTCCCTGACCCTCTAATGGAATCTTAAAATCTCTCTTTTTCTCATGCTCTTTGCTCCAGCTTATAATTTCTTTTTACCTTTTAAAATATTCGACATTACAATAATTTAATATATATACAATTTATGGTTAAACATTCTGATATTTTAAAATTTCAATTACAGTTTCCAAACATCTATAAAATGGCAACCCATGATACTTCTGTATTTGTTTGTTCATGCATACAGGAATTGCTCTACTGTAGTCCTGGATCACAATTCTGCCTCGGCCTTCTCACTGCTGGGATTATAGCTAGGCAGGACAGTGCTGGGCCTTATCTACCACTCTGTACTAAGTTTTAAAAAAAAAAAAACCTGTCACTCAACATGCATTTCACTCACTGAAAAGCAGTGGAAGCCAGTAGTGAACTGGCAAAATGGTCTGCAGTAAAAGTGTTACTTCTGAAACAGCTCTGGGCTCTCCGGTCATCTGGGCATGACAGGCAGGGAGAAAACTCCATTGGGCTTCTCTTCAAGACCGTTACAAGTTCTATAGTACTAAGGACCATTTATTTTGCTGACAGACAAAACCCAAGGCCTTGCAATTTCAATATATGTTGAATAAATAAATTATAATGGAAAGTTAAAGGTTTTAAAAAATATCAATTAGGCAAAAAGAAAGTATCAGCTCCATTAGTGCATAGATTGTAGAAAAAAGAGAAAATAAACTAAGATAAATTCTCTGGCTAAAGACACTGACAAAGTGGACACCAAGACAAATAACACTGAAAGGGAATGTGGGGACTTCTGACCAGAGTACTGCTGTAGTCAGACACAGCGGAGCACGGAGGCGCTTCATCTGGTGAAGTATGCATCTGTGAGGGCGACTGCTTATAGGTCCTCTTTGTCTTACCTCTCTTCTTTCAAATCTAGTGGTTTCCAAATAACTAATCATTCACATTAAATTTAAAGTGTTAATTGATACTTTTTCACTTTCTGCTAAGAATGAATAACTGTATTCAGTTTAAAATAGATATAGTGTGTAGTGTCATGATTTTATACAGGTAACATAAGAAACATTTTTACTTATTAAATCACTTGTAATTTACAGTGCCACACAATTATAAAAAGCCAATGTGAGGAAAAAATATCACCATTTAATTAAATAGAAATATACACTGTAGCATATTGAGTATTCTACACATATTAAGTTGAGGAAAAAGCATTATTTTTTCAGAGGTCTTCAAACTATGGTAATGAAGCTTTGACAGAATCCCAGTCTCAGAGACAGGTTCATCAAGAAAGCACTGTAATGTCAGACATGTACTATTTTTCAAAGGACATGTGTCCAAATGAAAAGAGTTCTATTTCAATTCGAAGCCTATTAATACCACAGCTAAATAACAAAATACTTTTCTTCTTCATAAAGAACCAAAGCTAACCTATTAAAATTCATATCACTTCCAGGTGTAGTGAGAAACACTTGTAACCTCATCAATTGGGAGGTAGAGGCATGGAGATTAGGAGCTTCAGGTGAGGCTGGTCTACATGAGACCCTGACTCAAAACAAAACAAACAAAACAAAATCAACTAGCCAAGCAAGCAAGCAAACAAATTGTACTATTCCACTTATCTGCTGCTCATTTGAGTTAACTACTTAAGAAAAATCTTTGTAATCCATTCTTTCATTCAAAGCTTTCACTATAGTTTCATTTAGGAACTTTTTTCTAGCCATATACTGATAAGATTGCTGATGTGTTGAAACCGCAGGATTGTGTAAAAAAACACTCTGGTTTTCCAGCAACACAAAGTTAAAACAAATCTTTAAAACACTTTGAGCTGTAATGGAAAACATAAACACTAAATTTGAGCGAGTTGCTTTAAAAGTTAGATTACCTGGGGGCTGGAGCAATGGCTCTGCAGTTAGCATGAGTTGCTCGGCTGAGAACCTTAGTTTGTTTCCCAGCACTGACATGTGGCTCACAACCACCCCTAACTCCAGTTCCAGGTGAGCCAACATCCTCTTTTTATCTCTGCAGGCACCTGGCATGGACATGATGCGCAAACATGCAAGCAAAAATATTCTTGCTCATTCAATTTTAAAAATCTAGAATATTTTTAAATTAGATTGTCTTTCATCGACTTAATAACATACATGCACTAAACATATCACAGCATTCAGTTTGACTATTTAAAAACTGTACTTTTTGACAGCCATAATGAAGACTAGAATACAAAATGGTCCTTTATCAATATTATTTCTCTTGAAAAAGAACTATTTAACTATCAGGATGCCCAGAAAGACCCCAAAGTTCTAGCTCCCCTTCTATTTCTAACCTCATAGATTCTGGCAGGAATCTAGCACCAGAAAAATAGAACGGTTGACCCTGGCGAGGAGACGGGGCAGGGCAGAAGCGAATGTGGCTGCTTTTTCACTACTTCACATGTGGCTGTGCAGATGGTGGACGCTGAGCAAGTGCGAAATGTTTAGTAAAGAATCATCACACTTGCATGTAGACTACTGCTCACTAAAACCACAGTATTAGGAATGTAGACTAGGCCTTTTAGGCAAAGGAAACAGTGAAGAGCTATGTAAAGGACAGGGCATGCATTAGGGAACCAGAGAGAAGTCAAGCACTTGGAGTCAGGTGGAAGACTGACACTTTTTCCTCCTTCTTAAAGAAGGGGTGTTATTAATGAAATAGCTTCTAGGAGTACAGGAGTTCAGATGAGAGACAATAAAAATGGAAGAGGCAGAAGAGACAGCACAACACTTCAGAATGAAAGCACTAGTTTCATTTAGGGTACATTGGCTGAGGATGATTATGAGTACCAGAATAGTCAGTCAAATGAAAGAAGATGGCCTTAAGAAAGAAAAGGAGAGCTGTCGAATTGACAAGGGGTCTGAAGATGATGAACCTGAAAATTCTGCTGCCCTGTCAGAGATGCTCTAGAGAAACCCTGCCTGGAGCTCAGCAGGTGGACACAGCGTTGGAGGACCAGCACGAGGCTACTGGTAGCTTAAGTCATACAAGAGTAAAGGCTGAGGTCAGAACATCAAATGAGTGTTAACACATGAGGAAAAGGGCAATGGAAAAAGAGGAAAAAGAAAATCATCAAATGTGGGCAACATCACCTAACACAGGGAGACTGAGGTGAACATGGGTTGAAAGAGGTTTTTGGGTAGCAATCTGGAGGCGAGTAAGAACGTGGGAGTATCCAACTTAGTCGGTTATGAGTAAAAGCCTATGGGAAATGTAGGAAGCAGCAAGTTATTTCATATCTTTTGAAAATTTAAATTTTCAAAAGGGAGAGGCAAGATGGTAGTTTGTTGAGAAAGATGAGATGAAAAGAAAAGATTCTCTTGGGAACAAAGACCTTTGGACACTTCTTTGAGAAGACAAAGACTTAAGAAATGTGATGAAAGATAAGTAAAACTGAAATACTGAAGTATGTAGTTACACACGCAAATCAGGAAGGACTGGGAATCTGCCTCTGTGAGAAGATAAAAGGAGGTATGGAAGTAGGAAGGGAGGAAAATTTCACAATTTATGGGTGATGGGTGTCTGTTTTCCCCACATATTATTAGAAGCATTCTGTTCAGGGCAGGGATGCTGGCGGGCAAGCAGTAGTCTTTTTATGGGAATGTGTGCTAGGTGAAAAGCAGTGTGAATAAATATATCATCTATGTGAAAAGAGAGAGAAGAGAAAACTTCTGTTTTTAGAAAGTATTTTATTAAGGTATTCATACTGAAAGGAAAATCAGGGAAAGAGAGCACAACTTACAGTAGCTTGTGGCAAATAAACAACTCAAAACAAACAAACAAAAAAAAATCAAAGCCCTACAACAAAACACCAAAAACCATTTTCCCTTAGAAAACATTGCAAATGTATAAAGAAGCTTGCAAGTATAAACTGTTTCAAAGAACACCTGTGTCTTTTTAACCTAGACTCAATCACTGCTATCTTTAATACTTTTATCCAAACTATCATCCACGTCCAATTTTGTCAAGTGGTTAAGAAAATGGTCCTACCACTTCCCTCTTTCCAGTATGAGGTAAAAATCTAAGTTCTGGCATGGGAAATAGCTGTCATGACTGAAAAGATTTTAAAAAAGAGAGATGAGTTTGTACAATCTCTGCAAAGACATGTTAGGACCACCCAGAATGAAAGGGTAATTCCAGTCTTAGAAGTGTTCAGCTTGAGGGGTCTTGGTGAAGATGCAAAGAGGTTAGTTCTATCAGAAAAGGGGAAAGCATCTCAAAGAGGTCATGGGCACAGAGGTCCATGGCTTATTCTATCCATTAGAGCCAGCAGTGAGGTGACACTACCCCAAATGCAGGTAAGAACACTGAGAATGGAATTCCACCAAGTCAGCTATACTGCCAGCACTCAAGAGGCCTGAGGCCAACTCCACAGCCTGAGAGATGAGGCGAGGCCTTGCCTCAAAGAAATAAAAACAAACAAGAAAACAGAAGCAGTTCAGGGAAATAAAACCAGAGGGACAAAACTGTTTAAGAAGAACACCAGAGACAGTTGTAAAATACAGAGGACAGCCAGCTCAGCAGCAGTGGAATTTTTAGAATATACAAGGAAGGCCCTGGGATCAATGTCCAGCACTATAGAGGGAGAAGGTAGGAGAACACAGAAATAAGCCATAGATGATAGACTGAAACTAACCACAGCATTTGGTAACAGTTTTCAAAAACGATTTCACTGATAGGATCTCCAGAACAGGAGCAAAAATCTTGCCGGTCTTTTAAAGTTTTTCCTCCACCAACCTAATAAACTCAATCCTTTGCCCTGTGAGCCTATGCGAGCCCCCAAAAGGAAAAACAAGAGATCCATGAATTAACAGAGCAGGGAGTTAGGAGGACAGATGGCTCTTTGGGGTCTGGAAACTCTTAGTTCTGGTAACAGGATCTTATCACAGTCCTTTGATAACACTTCTGCCATTGCTTCTCTGCTTTTAAGTAGGTGCTGTCAAGTACTCTGCTCAGCGACTCCTTTGAAGGCCCAGAATCGCATTCCTAAGCAGAGAGAAAACAAGATGGCACTGAGCTGCTGTGCACAGTGAACCGCCAGGTGCGTGTGCCTTGTTTATCCTGTTCCTACTTGAAGAAGCTGTCATCTGTCTCATTCAGTGCTATCAACTATTTGTTTGCCTAGACACTGAGAGAGTAAGGCACTAAACAGAATAGAAGACTTTTGATGTAGGATCTCAGCCATACCAAGTGAGTTTCTAAGCCATTACGGAAAATAGAATAAATTCCAAAAGATTAGCTCAGCAAATTTGCTGGGAACATCTGTATATAAAAGGATCCCAGAAACTATTTGATACCTGTGGATATAAACTAAGGACAATTGTGCGCACAAATCCAATGAATCCTGATGTGATAATGAAGAAAAAAAATCTAATAAAAATGATATCAAAAAAAGATATCTAAAATATTAGTAGGCTTAATACTTTAAAACATGGGCTATGTTTCCCAGGCTGATCTTAAATTTGTCATGCTGTCAACTGATGAATCTGTCTGTAATACTTCTGACTACCTCTGAAGAACTGGGATTACAAGCACATGCCACCAAGCATGGTTGCATGACTATGCTAGGAATCAAATTCCAGGCTTGGTAAGTACTTTCTTAACTGAGTTTTAGCCTCAGCCCCAAAGTATGCTTCTTTTGATAGAACACTGGGTATTATTTTCTATCAAGACAAAGGGTAGACTGGCTAACAGTATAGCTAAGTAATTTTCCAATGGAAAAGCTTTGAAAATGTTCTGAAGAGCTGCTAATACCAGCAGTTCTGAACCTTCCTAATGCTGTGCCCCTTTAATACAGTTCACCAACCATAAAATCATCTTTGTTGATTATTCATAACTGTAATTTTGCTGCTGTTAGAATTGTAATATTAAATATCCGATATGTGATGATCCCAAAGGGTCACAACCCACAGGTTGTGAACCATGACCTTAGAAACTTAAAGAATTTAAGTTGTAGAGGAAACTGATTTTTATAAACTGGTAAAAAAAAAAAAAAATTAAGAATCTATTATATATTTTGTTTGTGATTTTGTTATATCCCTAAATTCCTTATGAGTAATTAGTACATTCATATACCACACAGGTACACCAAAAGTAATTTTAAAAAGTTTATTTAAAAATCTAATCATGTAATAACACATCCTTTATTATAGCAAGCTTGCAAGACAGAAACAGCATAAGGAGTACAAAAATCCCCCAATCTCCACATCCAAATACAACCATTGTCAGCATTTTGTTATCTTTTTTCCTAATGCATATATGCAAGTATGTTTTAAACAAACCAATATTTTCTAAATCTGTATCCTGTTTTCAAAATCAGAAACATAAACAATATTCATGATATTAGTCACCATTTAGAGTCATTTTTAATGTCTGTATTATACTCTATCTTACAGTTAAATGTCTCTCTCTTTGAGTTTCTGTGGTACATGGGAGAGGCCACCAGGTCTTACACATGTTAAGTAGGAGCTTCACCACTGAGCGACATTCCCAGCCACCTAGTTATTTTTCTGCAGAATAATTCTAGACAAAAGCCTCCTGACATGTGATGTCTAATTTTTTTCTAAAAAGATAGTTATTATTTCAAATTCCTTGTGAAATTTTGGAACAGTTTACTAAAGAAAATTCTCAATTACTTTGTGAATAGTTTCATATAACAACACTATAATATATGTTATTAAAGTTAAAATTCATTAAAAATAATAGAAACTTGTATAAATTTAGGCAACTGAAAACAAGATTTAAGATAACTACTTCAGATACCCAATTAAATAAAATTAGTTACTGAAATATCAAAAATACAGTAACTATGCAAAGGACCAAGGCATTATGACATTATATTTTTACCCACGTGGGAATAAGTCACAACAGTATTCTCTAAGCTCCTATTCAAGAAAATTATGAAGTATTTTGTTTAAATAGAAATTCTAGGATGCTGAGAGAAAGGGAGAGGGAGAGAGGAGGTTGGGAGTAGAAAGGGGGAGGGAGAGGAGAAGG
>NC_034592.1:36183414-36253931 GCF_900095145.1 Mus pahari | reverse complement strand
AAAAAAAAAAAAAAAAAGAAACGAGACAATTTTATATGGTACAGTACCTGGTTAGAACTGGCTTTTTCAAGTCTGTCAATCATAATTTCAAATTGCAAAGGTTTAATTTCCATTTTTCTGTTAAGTCTATTTAATAATGTCTCATCTTCTGAGTCCATATCATAATCCGGTTGCTCGTTGTCTAGGTTAAAAGCTAGAAAAGAGAAAGAGAAATTCTTCAAATTGAGCTGAAATTATGAAGTTACACACTTAGTTTTAGAGACTATACAGTGACAGGTATATTGCTTTACATATGGAATAAGAATACCAACTGAGAAACTACTTTTTAAAGTATCTCACATATATGACAAAACATAAAACAGTAATTATAACAGATGAACATGCCAATGTGGCAATGACTACAGAGCAACATTAAAAATCTAGAATTAAGCTTAGGATACTGCACAAAATGTAAATCAGTGAAGATAAAATGTAAAGTAAAACTAATTTTTAAAGATGTCAGAATAGCTGGCTAGTTACAAAACAAATTAAGGCTAATGCCTACTCTTACTGTGAAGCTAATGAATGACATATCACAACATTCAAGACAAAAGCCCAGATACACTGAAACATAAAAAGAAACTACAGGAAGAACTATATGGACAGTTTTAAATTAAAAATATCACAAAAACTAATTTAAAATAATTAGCTATATAAATTTAAAATTTTTACATATAAAACTTTATAAGTCAGTAGACAAAGAACTGAGGAAAAAGTAACATACAAAGGTACACTTTTCTTACAATTTCTCGGAAATACAAGAAAAACCCCAATACCTCTAAAAAACTGGTCAAGAATTTTTAGTGGAGAATACCAATGTACTTTTAAACATGCAAATCAGACAGACACACACACACAGTATTTTTCAGTCATCAACTAGACTAAGATTTAAAAGTTGCTATTAAGCTATTTTGGGCTGTGAGGAGGAAATTATAAGCTGGTAGTTATCAATTAAAATACACTCTCAAACTTGGTAATTTCAATAACATAAATTTACATAGTACTTATATTACATCCCACATAATAAAGTTAATAATTAAGAAGGTTCTAGTTATTGGTGAACTTATGACACTATTCTGTACTTATGATTAATTTTAAAAGTATACTCTGTTTTAAAAATGTAATTCTTACCTTTTTTATATTGTTTAATTACATGATTATCATTTATTTACAAGTAAGCTTTCAAAAAGTCAATCTATTTCAGATCAGACTCAATGAGAGATGTTACATATCCTACAAACTATACAGATTACTCAACACTACTCTTTCTTCCACAAAGAAAATGCTATTTGCAGCTGCACACAATGATACACCTTTGGTATACAGACAGTTACCCAGATATCTGATAAAAGTCGAAGCTATTTTTAAAGAAAGACTTGCCTAATCACTAAGCAGCAGTAACTCAGTAAACAGATATTCCCACAGGTTCAGGGGCAGAGCTATATATAAACGTGCATGACCATCTGTGCACACCTACCTAATCTTACTCACCTCTTGCTCCTCCACCTCCTATCTGCTCTATCTAGATTCTATTCTGGCAAAAGCCAGCACCCCTGCTTGTGAGGCAGGGGAAAGGACAAGAAAAGCTGGGAAATAGTTTGGAGAGACTAATGGTGACAATTGACAGGAGATCTGACAATGTGCTAAATCAGATCCAGGGCAAAGACTGGCTTACACCAGCACTCCTTTACTCTAGTATTTCCACCGTCCTTCTTATTTGAAAACTGCACAAGAATCCTTAGAGATTCAGACTTCCTGCTGTTTGCCAACCAGGTACATGTGTTTCAGCATTCTGTTTACTGCATACTTGGGTTCTTTACGTTATCAGACAAAAAGCTGTCACTGCTTTTATCATATTTACATACCTCTACACAGTTCTTGGGGTAAAAGGAGGACTAAATGCTGTTGGCTAAACCTGTATTTGATAAATTCTGTATAAAATGATTCTTTTAAACTATATAAGCATAATATTTTTTAATTTATTGACACCTCAGTTTATGAAGCCCAGAAAACATTTTTTTTCTTGCTACATAACAACAAGAAGAAAAGCCCCCTATACATAAGAAAAGGAGGTGGAGACAAAAGAGCTGGAAATGTCTTGATATAACAGACTGACAGAAAGTAAGGTATCCACAAAATATTCCTGTACCTAAGGCTCAGAGAACATTAATGAAGACGGGGCGAGAAATACTGTAAGAGCTTGCTGTGAGATTGTGTCTCCTAGGAATGTCAGAAGCTATACCCATAAAGTCACATCAACACGACTGCCCAAACATGAGCTGAACAAGCACAACAGACTGCTAAATAGATGAGGTGAAGCCCATGAGGGTTTAACCCTACAGGCAACTAAGGAATGCTGGGAGCAGGAGAAATAGGCATTCCCAGGAAAAGCACACCAGTTAGTTGCCCAGTGCCAGTCAGTGAGCCCTGAAAACATATATACAAGTACCATAATATGGACTGAACAGGTTTTATTTGGGAATACCTATGCATATACATAAACATACATAATTGCAATAGCAATCAGTGAAAAAGGAGGCCATGAATTTGAAGAGAGTAGGGAGGAAATATGAGAGGGCTTAGAGTGGGGAAAGGGAGAAAGGTTTTAACTAGATCCTAATTCAAAGAATGAAATTCTTAAAAAGGCACTGACAAGAGAATAAGGGTTATGTGTCTTCCTGCGTGTAGATTTCTTGTGGTAAAAGCCTATCAGCAATGAACAAAAAGGAAAGGATTTAAAGGTGTGAATAAGCACACTGAGAAGAAAAATCAAAGTGGGAAAGAAAGCAGAAAATTCCCTGCAGTATCATATCAACCAAGAAAGTGTGGTTACTTTCTGTAAGAAGAGTACCAGCTACTGTATGGGAAAGAAATTAGGATAGTCTCTTGACAGAATATATGATGTGTTTACATGCTGACTGGTGTTAGCTTAGGAAATATATGCAGAGTTTAGCCAGGAATGCCTTTCAAAGTTATTCAGCATTATACCATATTCATTTCCAAGTCTCTAATATGCTCAGCAGCCTAATGGAATGAAAACACATAAAACCAGAAAGACCAGATTTCCAATAGCTGAAATATGATGAGATGGTTTCAGATTAAACAGCTAGCTAAGCATGGTATAAAATGAGTAGAATCCAATTCAATGGAGCACATAACAAGGACTGGCAGTTGCTGTCTTCACTTCACAGTATCATTATCAACACGACTGTTAACTACTATATAACGTCATGCTTATTACATGTTGTATGATACAGAGAAACATTCTTTTCCTCTGTCTTTCCTCTCCAATTTCCAGGAATGGTGATACTAGTTTGGTTTCTACCCCCTTCAGTTTCCTCATGACATGTGGATCTGGGAGAACTTCAATGGGTGTGCATTTATTTTCTTATGTCCTTTGTGATAGTTTGAATATATTGGCCCATGGGAAGTGACACTATTAGGAGGTGTGGCCTTATTGGAGGATGGGTGACCTTGTCAGAGGAAGTGTGTCACTGTGGAAGCAGAGCTTTGAAGTCTCATGTATACGCTCAAGTCTGGCCAGTATGGAGTCTAATCTTCCGGCTGCCTTCGGATCCTTTAGCACCATTTCTACCTGCAAGCTGCCATGTTTCTCACCAAGATGATAATGAACTAAACCTCTTACCTTCTAACTGTACTAATTAAAGCTATGTCTGTTTATCAGTTTTTAAGTAGAAAAGGGAAAGGAACAGTACTTTGTTCAATATAGTATTTTAAGCAGTCAATATTTTCTGCTACTCCTTTTTAACACCAAAACATTCTATTTCTATAGTTTATTTTCCATCTCATGGCCTTTCAATCTATAATACAACCCTCACCTATTCACAGTCTTTTTACTTACTCAAGAGTGCAGCAGTATGTGTAGCATAAGTATTCTCTGACATACTAACCATGCTTAGCAGAGTACTCAGAAATCAAGGCTTTCCAAAGAACAAACCCCAATCAGGTCTCTACTTATTTATGAATTCAGAACTCTCTTCACAAACCATTCTTATATTTATAGATGTCTACTTGCCCTGGACCGTTCTGCTGCTGAATCTGACACACTTCCATAGGAACTGCACCACAGATGTGCCAGTCACTCAAACAGCCAGAGTCTAAAGTATATACAGCAGATTTTCTCCAACAAAAACACGAACCTAAGTTAAATAAGGCAGGTGATCATGAGACTTGTCTTAAAATCCCATTCTCAAAAAAGCAAATGGCAAGTCATTAGAGCTGATGAGAATGAAGTGAAAATAATAAATGTTTCGGAATTAGCAGGGAAGAGAACACTGAAAGCCCCCTTCCTCCTTTGTATGTAGGAGTTAGCTAAAATCACACTTCCTTCAAAGGGATGAGTATGAGTTTGAAAAGAAAACTGGTTGAAAACTTTTATAGAGATAGACTTTTCTTCTTTCAGGGTAGCTAAAGAAAGAACCACTTTCTGCTCAAATATCAGCCTGAAAGTTAATTTATAAAGGCTGCTTCAGAAAACTGTGGACTCAAACACCAGCTGCATCAAGGACAAGCTGAGGTGCCATCAGTGGACGTCTAACCCTTCATGTAAAAGCAATGGCTTTGTGTAAAAGCAGAGTGACTCCGTTGGTCCAAGCGCCTGCTGTACACGCCTGACAATCTGAGATGAACTCCTAGAGCCCATGTAAAAGAAGAAGAAAACTGACCCAAAAAGTTGTCTTCTGGACTCCACATTTGGGTTTTGACAGCTATTCCCTCTGAATAATAAATTTTAAAATAATTTAAAAATTTACAAGTCAACACAAATGTTCATAGCAAATTTATTCACAGTAGCCAAAAATGTCTTCTAGTGGTGAAGCAGCAATGGGCTTACAGTCCCAATGCGTAAGACCAAATTACTGATACAAACAACTTGAAAAATTGCAATGGAATTATGCCGACTTTGAAAATGTCAATTGTACAAGTCACATAGTGTATATTCCATTTATATAACATTCTTGAAATGACAAAATTATAGTTAAACAAAAGATTAAAAGCTATAAAACAATAAACTTACATATCTCATTAAATTTTCATAAGAATAAAATAATATGCACCTATCATAATGCCAACTACTGAGCAAGCATTCAAGAAATATTGATAGCTCCTATGATTCAATTCTATATCATTAGTTGATCAAGACTATTGTCTAATTTTGCAGAATTGAAGTAAATAAAGTACAATACAATGTTACGGTTCATTTTAGTATTGATATCCATTATAATGAATATACAGAAATCATGGTTTTTAATTAAATATGGTAAGTCTCAACTATAGCAGGAAATAATACTCTATTGCAAAAATAATGACCCTTTCTGTCCTTCTGCTGTCAAAGACAAATCTCAACTTTAATTTTAGGGGTTCTAAAAGGCATGTACATGGTATACAGACATGTAGGTCAAAAATGTCCCTATATGTAAAGTAAAATAAATGAATCTAAAATAATTTTTAAAAAGATTTTAAATGATACAATTCTAAGTAGTAGCCCCTGTAAATGAGATATCATTTATTAACCTCACCGTTAATACGTAATAAAATGAGAGAATTGTATCTAGTCAGAGGCAAAAATTTACATTTATATGTGTATACACACACTCACAACTATGTATGTCCACTTTAGCTACAATGGGTTGTTTACTACTTTAATAAAAACATATTAAACACTAAAACACATAAATACACTGGCCAGCTGCCTATGGGTCCTCACATTTGCCATCATGGTCACTCATCTGTATGGCATCAAGCACATTCACACTGCTGTTCATCCACCTTCAGAAGCACCTAGCATGTTCTAAGCTGTCATCATCTCCCTCTGCCTTTTCTTGTAATGCTGCAGAAACTGCAGTGAAGATATTACTGTTGCAGAGCAATGATGAAACAGGTATAGGGCGTCAAGGCTTTCAAGGATGACCAATTTCTATGTAAAAAATACCTGAATAGGAAACCTAGTGATTGCCAGGGGTTTTTCTGCACAAATACAACTTGTGGTTACCCAGCTACACAGAGAAACCCTGTCTCAAAAACAAAACCAAAACAAAACAAAACAACAAAGTCGGGCGTGGTGGTGCATGCCTTTAATCCTAGCACTCAGGAGTCAGAGGCAGGCGAAATTCTGAGTTTGAGGCCAGCCTGGTCTACAAAGTAAGTTCCAGGACAGCCAGGGCTACACAGAGAAGCCCTGTCTCAAAAATAGAAGAAAAAATGTTGTATGGAAATGTTGGGGGGAAAAAATGTATCCTTTGAATAACTTTGACCATATCTACTTTACGTTTCTCTGTAAGTCGCCTTTTACTTGTATTACTCACAGTAAATAAGTTACCTTGAGGAAATTCTGAGTTTGATTTCTCTGTAATGAATTTAAACCACCACTGGGCACTGAAAACTACTGATTAGCATCCCTTCCCAAATAGTCAGGGGGGGTGTGCGTGTGTGTAAGTCAGGAACAACCCCTCCTGTTTTCCTTGCCTAAGAACTATCAGGTAGAGCAATTCCAAAAAGGAAAGAAGGCAGGTAGCAGACTTCAGAGAACACATTGACAATACAGAGGGGGAAAGAACCTTACATTTACAACAAAGCAAGCCTATCACCAAAACTTAGAAATACATTTGTAGAACACATACCTCACACACTAAGATAGCTAGAAGACACACCAAAAGAGAGCAAGAAACATCATGTTTGCTAACAGCCTCAACAAAGTTGTTGGTAGGAATGCACAAAACCATCTCAGTGTGTTTACTCAGAAAAACTATATATACTAGTCATCTATATAAACCCTCCTCTTTTAAAACCTAAAGAGCAAGAATAGGTTTTGTGTTTTGTATTTCATCTTACTACCCAACAGAGAGAAGAGTAGCTATCATATAAATTGGGTAGGATGATTTATAGTTCTTTAGAAATGGAAGCTTATGGTGGAAAGAGGTTAAAAAAAAAAGTCTTAAAAACAAATAGCTCCTAGAGCCCAGATGTTCAAAGAGTGACTGATATAAGTCCTTTCTTGTTTAGTAGAAAAACATTAGGTATGTGAAAAACTTTGGAATTAACTATGGTCGCTCATGCAATATGTAGTAATAAAGGGAGAAAAATCAGTCTTAAAATCTGTATTGCTGTGCTCACTCATTCATGAATCCAGCTGGAACTTTTAAAAATTCTCTTCTCCCTACCACCATTTTCACTGTATGAAATACACTACACTGGTCAGTCATTCTACCCTGAGGCCTGTGCTCAGCTCATTAGGGTTCTTAACCAATTTCTGAGCAGGGAAAATTATTCCCAGATAAAGATACTTGGAAAGCAGCAGATCCAAGAAGAGCACAACAATCTTCCCTTTGATTCCTCAAAGCAAAGCTCTCATGTGAAGACACCTCACCAAACAGGAGATGGAGAGCAAGTTGGCCCAGAGTAAGGCTACAAACAGACCTGTTATCTGCCTTTCATTTCCCATTACTTTTTCAGAATTGTGACTTTGTTCTACATAGTACATCAGTTCCAGAACCCACCTATTTTTTCTGATCTTCATTTACTTATGAGGTTCCCCCATGCAGCTGTAATAATCTGTATGCTTCTAATAGTGTCTTTCATGTAGGTTTAATCCCCAGCCCAGCCAGAATACCCCCGCTAAGGCCTTATTTTCAAAAAAGCAAGGAAGTTAAATAAAGACTGACATATGAGTTTATTTATGTGTTGACACAGCAAAGTTATATAATTTAGAGCTGAAAGACCACATCTTACAGCTCAGAAACTGGTTAAGAACTCTGGTGAGCTGAGCATAGGCCTCAGGGTCATAGAATGACTGGCATTTTAATTATACACAGAAGATAAATCACTTCGTTCTAGTCTTAGCTGCAGCAATGAAAGTCTTTAGAACATCAAAATGAAATAAAGACAACACAATATGTCAAAAGATAGTGTGATGGGTTGTATATCCTTGGTCCAGGGAGTGGCACTATTAGAAGGTGTGGCCCTGTTGGAGTAGGTGTGGCCTTGTTGGAGTAGGTATGTCATTGCGGGTGTGGGCTTTAAGACCTTCATTCTAGCTGCCTGGAAGCGAGTATTCTGCTAACAGCTCCTCTGGCACCATGCCAGCCTGGATGCCACCATGTTCCTGCCTTGATGATAATGAACTGAACCTCTGAACCTGTACCATTAATGTAATTAAATGTAATCCTTATAAGAGTTGCCTTGGTCATGGTGTCTGTTCACAGCAGTAAAACCCTAACTAAGACAGATAGTTTTTGTTTTATTTTGAACTTAAATATTTAAGCTTTGTGTCTCTAGCTGCATATGTAGCAGAAGATGGCCTAATCAGCCATCACTGGGAAGAGAGGCCCCTTGGTCTTGTAAACTTTATATGACCCAGCACAGGGCAAGGCCTGGGCCAAGTAGTGGGAGTGGGTGGGTAGGGGAGCAGAGGTGGGGGGAGGGTTATAGGAAACTTTTGGGATAGCATTTGAAATGTAAATAAAGAAAATAATAATAATAAAAAAGTATTTAAGCTTACAAATTATATTTATTAACCAAAGCCAATACAAAAAGACTATCATGAACTGGTGAGCTGGCTCTGCAGAGCAAGGTCCTTGCCTCATAATCCTGATAACTTGAGTTACAGCCATGTTAGAAAGTAAGAACTGACCCTAAAAACGTTTTCCTCTGACCTCCACACATGTGCTACCTTTCCAACATTTACCTAACATTTACCTAAATTACAGTAGTTTTAAAAATCATATTAGTCAGGCTAAAGAGCTCAGCGGTTAATTAACACTGACTGCTCTTCCAGGGGACCTAGGTTCAATTTCCAGCACTCACATGGCAACTTGCAACTGTCTGTAACTCAAGTTCCAGTGGATCCAACTCCTTCACACAGACAGGCCAAACACCAATGTACACATTAATTAATTAAAATGTATTAATCACATCCATCTATTTCCTAAATGATTATCCATGGGAACTACTTTTAAAAATCCCTTTACTTGTAGGCAACAAAGTAAGACAGAAACACAAGTATATCTTGTCCCTAAGGCTTATCTTTAAGCACTTGTAACAGTACTTTCTAACAGAAGCATGTATTTAAAGACTAACCAGGTTGTATCTCCTATCCAACTGTCTAGTTCTTTCTTATGACTTTAAAAGCCATTATTACTTCAGTTTATCTAAAAATATCTAACTGACTCCTCAAATACAATACATATGGCAAGCGCCACTTGGAAGCAAGCAATATACCAATACTATAAAAGACAGAGAAAGTGAATACAAAGACATTCTAGAAATAGCAAAAGGAATAAGGAGAGGAGTGTATTTAACCACAAAATATAAATTGTCAAACATGAGACTGGGCAAGAGGCTATGTGACCCAAATCTACCTTTAAAGCAAAACAAGTGTCCAGGGCTACATAGCCAAAGAAGTTGTATGAGCATATGTTTAGAAAGCAGAACTGAAATTCTGCACACGTTTAGTATCAATAAATATTATATACCCAAATCTCACATAAAGTAGAATACTAGAGTATCTGCATAAGATCCCCCCCCCACACTCCTTCCATTTACATAGTTATCAACACAGTCTTGAAGCCAGTGTTTCTCAAACTTCACCATTCACTAGAAACCACATGGAGGACTTGTTAATACTGGGATCAATCATTTATTTGCAATGTGGTAGGTCTAGAGTGAGATTTATAAGTCTGTATTTCTAACCCCCAAGTGACACTAAAGGACACTATTCTGAGAACCACAACTCTAATGCACTAAAACATCAGAAATAGTGTGTCTAATGTACAATAATACACTGAACTTCAAGAATTTGTAAAATTTTCAGGTCCAAGGGTTTAAAATAACTTTTAAAGGTAGCTACTGAAAGCTAATAGACAAGTGCCTCTGCCGGGAGCTCTCCAAGGTTCTGAAACAACACCCGCGCCTGCCTGAGAACCATCAATCAAATAACTGAAGGAGTAACCAGGACTTTTAAAGTGATTCTCCCAGATTTCTTAGAGTTATACGACTTAGCCAGAGATACTGTTCATACCTCTCATCTCTAACCTACAAGGAAAGTGAACTGAAGCCAAGTTCAAAGCTATTTCTACAATGCTGTGCAGTGAAATTCAACCAATCACTGATTAATTCTTCAAAAGCTCTATAATCAGGATTATTCTTGGTCTTTTTGGTCAGCCAACTACCCACTGCTAAAAACTCATTATATATAAATAAATAATAAATATCACTGGCCAGGAGTAATAGCAATTACAGGAACTATAAGCAATGATAATGAGCCAGCTGGTAATGTTAATTCTTTTAAGTTTGAACTTGCAGCCTGGTAATGTGGCAAAATAAGGAACACCTGCCCCTTTCTTTTTCCGAAAGGCACTGGGCTGCCAGGGCTCAGTAGTAGAGTACTTGCCTAGCATACACTGAACCCTAGGGAATACTAAGAACAGAAGAAACTGCCTTCTCCATGGATGTGGACACCAACTGGCTATCCAGGATCAAGTGGGTAACCCAGAAAACATCACAGAGTTGGAAGTGTCAAGAAAATTTTACTTCCCCTGTATTATTTTCTCAGTCTTCATTTTCTTCTTTCAGATTCTCGTTTTCTTGTTGCTTTGCTATTCAAAAGAAAATTCTGTGAAGGATAGTAAGAGCTATGAAAAAATGCTCCTAACATTTGAAGGCACTCGACTTCATAAGAAATATATGTTATAATGCTACCAAGGGAAACAGAAGCCACAGGTACCAAAGTAAGACAAAGGATATCAGTACAGGAATCCAAGACTGGTTGACAGTGTACAGGGACCACTGTACCACTTTTCTCTAAATTAAAAAAAAATTCTATTTCTGAAATAAAGGATTTAATAATTTAATTTTTAAAATATTGTGATAGTTTAGGCATGACTTATACTGGGGAAAAAGGCTACTGTGCTGAAAGCTAGGGCATGCTGAGAGCAGGAGAAACTGTCTTCTCCATGGACGAGAACAGCAACTGGCTATCCAGTATCAAATGGTCAGTCTGAAAACATGTATATAAGTAATAATATATAATACAGTATATATTAAATATACATGTATATATAGAATATATAAGTCTATAATAAAATGATGTATAAGATAAGATGGATGCAATATAACTATATATGCACAGGCATATACACATATTCATGGAACAACAATTAATGGAAAAAGAGGCCATGAATTTGAAAGAGCAAGAAGAGGTATATAGGAAGGTTTGGAGGGAGGAAAGTAAAGGAAGAAATGATGTAATTATAATAAAATTTCAAAAAATAAAAGAAAAAATGTATTATACCAAGGTATATAGTTTCTTCAATAAATAGACCAAACGCTAAAATCAGTATTTTAATTAGACAACTCCCCCCCAAAATTAGCATTTTCAGGTTAATGTAAAATGGTAAAATCTCCAAGAATACTATATTTGAACTTTTATGACAAATAGAATCATGCTTCTATGACATTCATTATATTCAGGATTAGTCACTAAAGCACTGTATGTGACAGAAGGCTGGAAACAATCAAGTCTTCTTTAACAATAAACTAGATGGAGGGGTGTACACACCAAAAAAAAAAAAAAAAAAAAAAAGAAGAATAAGGACATCCTATACATGCCAATATATTTCTGGGGCTGGAGAGATGGTTCAGCGGTTAAGAGCACTGACTGCTCTTCCAGAGGTTCTGAGTTCAATTCCCAGCAACCACATGGTGACTCACAACCATCTATAACAGGATCTGGTGTGTCTGAAGACAGCTACAGTGCATGCATATAAAATAAATAAGTAAGTAAATAAATAAATAACTTTTAAACAAAGATTAATTCCCAGACTACAGTCTTTTTAAAATTACTCTTAAACATAAAAAAGCAAGGTGAAGAAAAATCATACAGGGAACCAGAGAGGTAGCTTAGTGGTTAAGAGTGCTGGCTGCCTTCAGGTGACCCAGGTTCGATTCCCAGCAGCCACACGGCAGCTCACAACCTTCAATAACTCCAGTCCAAGAGGATCTGACATCCTCTTCTAGCCTCTCTGAGCAATGCACACAGATGATGCACATATAGGCAAAACAAACATACACATGTGTGTTTGTGTATTAAATTTTAAAAAGAGAAAAATACACACGGTATAATAAGAGGTGCAAAATAAAAAGACCCACATGCTTGAGTTTAGGTGAGAAGCTAAGATTTTATTTCTACTGATAAAGTAGCTCATTGTAAGAGTGGCTACAGTGCAGGCTCAACACACGGGAGATTTGCTTCAGAGTGGTGTGTGTGTGTCTTTAAAGAGTCAAAATGACCTGCTCTATTTAAAGTCATATTTGTGGATATAAAAACCACTTTGTGTTTTAACAGTTCTGGGTGAGTGGTCCCTATTTACTCTCCGACACTTTCATGGTTTTCCTCTAAACTATTATCATTCTTGTTCACTCTCCAGTTTGGCAGGTAGAGAATGAGAGCTGAAATTCTTATCCAGACCGAGGTCAGGCAGCAAGTGATAATCATCATAAACCAAACCCAAAACCAACACACACATAAGAACAGAAATATATTAGTTTCTCATATAGCATACATTTCAAAAATCAAGATGTATTTCTAGAATCTTAATGGGGGGGCAAAAACACTAGCAGTGTTTTCCAACAGACTGGCTGTTTCAACATTTACATACAAGACAGTGAACTCAGTCTGATCTCAGTACATAGCTGAAATCAAAAGATCTGAAAAAAAAATTATAAAACAAAATTTCATGAGCAATTAATGTTGTTTTCTTTACTAATGGCATTCTTTCCTAAGGATTTTACCAGTTCTTTCGAAAATAAATAGCTGTGCCAAGGATATGAAATTCTAAATTACAAAATATAAATTACAAAGCTACAGTGATCCAAATAATAAAATATGAGCATAAGGTTCTACAAAGTAGGGAACTCAGAAATGAACACTCAGGTGTATATTAAAATGACTGACAAGGGTCCCAAAATGAACCAATCAGAAGAAACAGATGATGAGAACTGAATACTCACATGAGGAAATGAATTCTTATAACAAATAACTAAAAATGGGTTTAAGACCAGAAACTACAAAACTACTAGAAGAAAACACAGGACTTAAGTTCTGACAAGATTTCACACTAATTTTCCTCCCTGTGTTTTCCACCTCACCTCTAACAGAACCTTACAGTATAAGCCAGGCAGATCTGGAACTTGTCAACTCACAGTACTCCCATGGCCTAAGCCTCCCCATTACAGCTCCTGCACAGCAAAGGAAACGATGAACAGTGTAAAAGAAAGAGGGAAATGCAAGGCATGTATGTAATAAGAAGATACTATCCACAATAAAAGCACTACAGTTCAAGAACAACCCCTACTAAGAAATCCAATTTTCAAATCTGCAGAGATCTTGAAGAAGTATTTCTCTAAAGAAACATAAACAACTGTAGTGGCTATTCCTGGTTGTCAACTTGACTATATTTGAAATGAACTACAATCCAGAATTGGAAGGCTCACCAGTGAACCTAATCTGGAGACTGGGAGATAGAAGTTCCTGATCTGGATTTTGGTATGGAGATCTTGAGACACAGTGGTGANTGAATCCAGAAGATTAAGACAGGGAGATCTCCGAGTCCAAGGTCATCTGGGATTAAAGGTGTGGTGGCACACACCTTTAATCTGGGCTACACCTTCTGCTGGGGACCATATAAGGANATTGGAAGAAGGGAGTCTGGCTCTCGCTCTTTCGCCTTCTTGCTGTGTGGGGACTCAGCAACTGCTAGATCCTTGGACTTCCATCCACAGCTACTACTGAACCATTGTTGGGATTTGGACTGCAGACTGTAAGTCATCAATAAATTCCTTTACTATATAGAGCATATCCGTAAGTTCTGTGACTCTAGAGAACCCTGACTAATACAACAACCAATAAGCATATGAAAGGATCATCAATAATCACCAGAGACTACAAATCAAACCACAATTAGATCCAACTTCCCTCTTGTTAAGATGGTCACTAGCACCAAAAAAAGCCTAAGAAAAAAATGTACTGCTGAGCGTCAATTAGTATGGCAGTTTCTCAAAGTACTACAAATCCTCCTCCTCCTCTGTCTCCTCCTCCTAATAATAATAATGATGATGATGGCGATGATAATGATGATGATAATAATAATAATCACGATGATGGTGATAATAATGATAATAATAATTCAAGAATCCAATCTGGGTTAATGCCCATAAGAAACTGAAAAGAGGATCCTGAAGAGCTGCGTGGTTACCCACACTTAGTGCAACACTGTTCAGAACAATAGAAGCAACCCAAATGTTCATATACTGATGAACGATTTTTTAAAAATATGGTAGACATAGTGGATTATGTAATACTACATTAAAATACTATAAGAACAAAATCTTGTTGTAAGTTAATGACATGGATGAATCTTGAGAACATTATGCCAAATGAAGTAAGCAAGCCACAAAAGATACTGTAGAAGTCAATTCAAGAGGTATCTAAAACACTCAAGCTCATAGAACAGAAAGCAGACATAGTTATTGTCAGGGCCTGGCTCTAGGGAGGTAATGAGCAATTTTTATTCAAATGACATAGAAGCTTAGTTTTTCTAAATGAAATGGAAGTTCCAGAGATCTAGCTAATAATATATACTGAAAGTGATTAAGGTAAATTTATGCTCTGCCATTTCTTTATTACAATGAAAAGGTAAACAAAACCCCAACATTCAGCCAGAACCATGTCATAATTGTTAAGTCCACATTAAGGTGCTTTCTACAAAGTAATTAGGCTGTTCTCTAAACACATCACTGGCATGAAGCAAAAGAAAACTTAGGAGTAATCTGAATAGATATGACAGATAACAAAAAACTTTCTTTTTGGATTTTCCTTTACTATAAAGATTTTATATAAAGAGCTATTAAATTATACACAAGGTCAAAGAGATTAGTTAACTATATTATACCAAAGACAGTTTATTCATTTTGATAACCACGCTGTGGTTAAATGAGAAAATGCCACTGTTCCTAAGAAACATACACTGAGGTATTTGTAAGTAAATCTAAAATTTACTCAAAAAGAATTTAGAAAGAAAACTACCATGGGGAAGAGGAGAATGATAGGGGAATAGGGACAACTGGGGAACAAGCAATGAATACCACTAACTCTACATTTACTGAGGCATGGAGATGAGGCTACAGAATTCTTATGCCATTCTGGCACCTTTTCTTCAGTTGGAAGTTATGCCAAATTTTAGGAATATCATTTAAATGATATCAAAATAAAAATTTCTCAGAAAGAATGTTTAGGCACCATTTTCTTTCACTACCAATTTCATCTTCTAATATGAACACAAGTCCATTTAAACATACACATACCAAATATAACTAAAGGTTGTTTTATAGCCCCCCAATACAAAATTAATAAATATTTCAATCTGTTACTTTTCAAGTCTGAACTAAACACTATTAGTAATCAAAGAGATGTAAATTGTTTTCTGTTCCCAGTGTCTAGTAACAGTGGAAATACATACATAGTTCAGTACCTTGAAGAGGAGGCTCATCTGCAACTGAGGTCTCACACCCAGTAACAGCCACATTCTCTTTTAAAAAACAAACAAGCAAAACCCAAATCTAATTCAAAATCCTTCAAAAATGGCTCCCACAGTCTGTTCCTTCATACCTAATATAGCATTTTGTCCAAGAACCCCTGTTCAAGCATTATCAGTGCCTAAAGTCACTAAAAACGCTTCTAGAAAGGACAGCAAAGTAACTGTTAGTCGCTATAAGCAAAATGAAATTCTTGGCTAAATGTTAATGAAAGCTGTATATTCTTTGTATGAATAAAACTGAACTAATAAATAGTGAGCAAACTTACAAACACAGAAACTAGACTAGTGCAGTGGTCCATTCTGAAATCGCAGTACTCAAGGCAAAGGACAGAGGAGGGCGACTGCATAACTGAAGTTACCCTGGGTTACAGGGGGTTTTAGTCCATCAAGAGCTACAGAGGAAGACCTTGTTCCAAACCAAACAAACCAAAACCTAAAGCAACTAAACTATGTATGTATGTATGTATGTATGTATACACACACATATATAATCAGATCACTTTAATTAAAGTAAACATGAAAGTGATCCTATTTAAAATTAATTTTAAAAGTAAATAAGTTGCACACATATTCTAAAGCAAATACTTGAGAAACCATTCTCTGCGAGCAGCTCCAGGATAGGGTACAACTTATAAAACCCATGTATGCAACCCCAGCGTGAGGAGACGGCAGGGATAGCCTAGGTACACTGCTATAGCAGACCCAAGAGGTAGACAACAAAGAAGGCTGAAGAAAGAAGGAAGGAGGGAAAAGAAAGGGGAAGGGGAAGAACAAACAGCAAAAAATTCTTTAAAACCAAATAATACCGAAGTTATTAACTAAAGCTGAATAAACTCCATTCATCCAAAAGGCGAATATTTATAATTACTGCTGGCATCTTAAACACAAACCATAAAAAATTTCACAAGTTTTTGACGTTTTCTCACAAGTCTCTAGCCATCACAGAAGACAAAAGAGCCAACACAAGCAGTGCTTGTTATCACTGCCTGATATCACCTGCAGACTACAACTATGTTTTAATTAGAGAGAAAAAATATAAAGACTGCCAGAGAAAGCCAGAAACCAATTACATGCGTAACTTCAGGTTTCCAGGTAAGGAACTGAAAATTTGCCATTTCATCTTAATAACACATGAAAAGGTAAACAAAATGAACAAGGTCATAGTAAGTCATTGCCACCAAAATTGGAGAGACAGACAGGTGAATTCAGAGACTCTGGAACCAATTCAGGAGATATGTGCGTGCTTAAGCCAAGACTAAAGGTGGCCTACACAAGTCTAAGCACCCAGGCATTGGGGTGCTGCATATATTTCACCTTCCGGTATGTGAGTAGGTCTGCGGCGAACACAGGGTCCCTCAGTGCTTCTGGTGGGAGAAGAAAGGGAAGCACTTTGAAATATACCAGAACGTTTAGTTCTTAGCAAATGCTGCACATGAGTTATTTTACCAGAACCTAATCTGCTGATCTGGTGGAAGAGAAAAAAACCAATTCTAGAGGCTTGGTGGGCAAGGTCCTGTTACTTGCCCCATCAAAAGGACAAAAAAATGGGTGTTGGGGGGGGGGGGGTAGAAAAAAAGAAAAACCTTGAGAAGCACCAAAGTTCAGAATCCAGATACCCAGGCTCACCAGATCAATCTGTCTGTCTGATTTTGTACTACTCCCCACTCATATTAGTCTTCTTTGCTGCAGTTTACTGTTTACTGTTTGCTGCAGTTTACATCACATCTAAGACTTAATAGGTACCACAATCAGATTTAGGACCTGATAGGAATGTTATATTGCTCTGAAAAGGAATTAAGAAAACGCTAGCATAACTAAATAAACAGCAGCAAATTGACATGTTGCAAGGCAGATGGATAATGTAAGCTGAAAAACAGGAATCCTAGAAAGGAAAATCTAAACCAATGACAAGGTCAAAATTACTAGCAGCAATAAGTTTATTAGATTAGAGACAATTAAGCAAAGAGTCTCTTGGGTGGGCCCAGGGATTCACATTTGTAATTCCAGCTCTGAGGAGGCTAAGGGAAACTATTCTAAGTCTGAGGCCAGCTGGGCTTCAAAGCATGGCCCTGCCTCAAAAAATCCAAAATAAATACTAAAACTCACAACACATTAAAAAGAATAAAAGCCAAAGACTTAAAACTGGAGATCGCCCACAAGTGTTCCTTTAACCTCAACAGACAAACTGTGTGTGGCATGTGCACAAGCATACACACAAGCATGCACAAACACTAAATATATATATAACAACAGCAAAAAATAAAAAAATCTAAAAATAAGCCAGGAGGAGAAAGCGGACCTACAGTGGCGCAAAGATAAAAATTACACTCAACAGTCCTAGAAGTGCAAGCCAAGAGAGTAGACTGAAATATCTGAAATGTTGAAAACCAACATAAAACCTTCTACCCTAAGAGTACACACTCTATGAAATAATCCTCCCCAAATAAAATGTTCTCAGATAAATAAAATCTGAGGTGATTTGCTGCCACATGCTTGACTTGCATGAAATTTCAAAGTCCACCAGAGAAAGAAAATGACATGGATAAAAAAATCTAATCTGTATAAAGGAAGACTAGAAAATAAGTAAACAAGGGCAAAATGAAACTGATTTTTTTTCTTATTCCTAATTACCTAACGGTAAAAAGATCATTTGTTCAAAACAGAATGACAATATATTATGCACACATGTGATCTTTCATATGATGAATCAGTCAGCTGTTAACTACATACAACAGTAGTTCTATATGATTATGACATTTAAAAACATTTCCATCACTCACTCGTTTGTGGTGATGCTAATATGAATCATACTGTGTTGCTAGCACATTCAATTACGTACATCTGTAATATCTGACAATCAATGACTGTAAGTGGTCTACGTATTCATATATTACCCTTTGTCACTATGTTGTCCTTGTTTATGAGACAGGATATCACTAGATTCCTCAGGATGGTCTGGAATGTCAGGCTCAAGTGATCCTTACCTCAATCTCTTGCATAGCTGAGACAAGCCACTATGCTCAAAACTATAGTACAGCTTTTATCATTATACTACACTCTTGTAAAACACACACACACACATACACACACAACTAATGTAAAACATTCACATATTCATGCATACAACACTATGCATATTTAAAACAAACTTACTAATTGTCATGTGTTGGTTGTCTTTAAGAAATGAGTCACTGATTAACACTATAGATTTTCTTACACTATTTGTATATGCAGGTCTCTGAGTGCATGTGGAAGTCAGAGAATCATTCTCAGGAGTTAGTTTTCTCCCTCCTCCATGTACAAGCCCAGAAACTGAACTCAGATCAAGCTTAGTGGCCAAGCAATTTCACACCCACACACCTCTCCTGTGTATGGTCCTAATATTTGAGTGCAACTAACTACGCATGCGCACTGGAATGAGAGCAATTTTCTTCCTTGTTTCTCTTCCCTTTGAAGGTACACCGAATAAACCTCTTCTCCACTTTTTCACACTACTACTTGTTCCTTTGACATAATGAGGATGGGTGACCAAACCTAGCTTGTTGGGGCTGAGAGTGTCCAGGCCTATAACCTAAATCTCTGGGGATAGTATAAGAAACAAATGACCTAGTCTAACTAAAATTTATAACATTAAACAAAGCCTGGACATAGCTCACTTAATATTAGCTATTTCACAACATAAGAAGAAAAGTTTAGTTTCCTATTAAAATCCCCCCCACCCCCCAAGCTTCTGGGGACTAGATCATCAACCAAAGAGTACACATGGAGGGACCCATGGCTCCAGCCACATATGTGGCAGAGGATGGCCTTGTTGGTCATCAGTGGGAGGAGAGGTCCTTGGGCCCCAATGTAGGGGAATGCCAGGGCAGGACGACAGGAGTGGGTGTTTGGGTGGGAGAGCACCCTCACAGAGGCGGGAGCTGGGGGATGGGATAGGGAGTGTCCAAAGGGAAGACCTGGAAAGGGGAAAATATTTGAAATGTAAATAAAGAAAATATCTAATTTAAAAAACAAAACAAAACAAAAAGAAATGGAAAAAAAAGAGAAACCTTTAAAAAAAATCCTAAGAAATAAGCATTTTCAGAAAAATTTAGAGCAGAGAACTCTTTTTTGGGGGATGGGGATTGGGGTTCGAGATAAGGTTTCTCTGTGCAGTCTGGTTACCCTGGAATTTGCTTTGTAGACCAGGCTGTTGTTGAACTCAGAGATCCACCTGCCTCTGCCCCCCCAAGTGTTGAGATTAAAAGTATGTGCTGCCACCACCAGCCGACAGCAGAGAACATTATTTATAGATAGGTAGCCCACAGAATTGTAAGGCAGGAAAGCAAACTTCCCTTGGATTTTGTACAAGATAGGGAACTAATATGCTAGAATATGCCAACTCCCAAGGTAGCACAGCATCACTCCAGCATCTTCAGGAAAGATGCTAGTTGCTAGGTAAATGTGCTGAAGGTCTATTCCTGGTAGGTCTTACTAGCTATATCTTTCTATAGTATATTCTGTAGGAAGACACACAAGGGAGTTCTAAGTGTTTTTAAGTCAGCAACAACACTGCCACCACTCATGTCTGGCACCATGCCCCTTCTCACGAAGAATGTTCTGCCATTCATTAGTTCTCTGCCCAGCCCAAAGAAAAGTATGTCCCAACAGCTGTATGTACCACCCTTTTCTATCACTAGGCAACATGTTTTCTATAGCCAACTTCAATTTTTTTGTTTTATGTATTTTAACAGTCTTAAAACATGTGTCACACTACATGCAATTTAACTATTAGAGTGTTTTACTTTCTCCCTGATTGCTTTACTCATCACAGTCTGTTATATTTAAGTCTAGGTGATGGTAAATCCAGTCCCCTCTTTTTAAATACCAGACATTCAAATTACTGAGGGCAAAGGAGCATACATTCTCCTTGAACTCAAGACTTTTCATCTCTCTACCAAAATGAACAAGGGGTTGATTACTTTGTTCTTCCCAAAATACCTTCCCTAAGTAACATCTTTTAGGTCAGGAACATTCCTCCTTACTGAACTAGCTCCCATCCAGATACTGCTCTGTCACTTCTATCTAGCTCATGTTAGACTCAGGAGGTGGCAGGAATTACTAAATAACCTGGGGGGAAGAATTTTCGAATCAGCTGATGTGAACTGCAATTGCTGTCTGAGTCTGGTCTTGCTCACTATCTCAGTCATTCTAAACACTTGATCCAGGTTACTCTGGAAAGTTCCACAAATTGAATACAAACTGCCTCTAATTGGTGGTACTGTTTTTCTAGCACTTGCTTATTTTAATAGGGGATGTCATTTCTTACAATCTATACTCAAGTTTGATTTCTTGACAAATACTCAGTGACAGAGGGTGTGGAGGGAGAGGGAGAGAAAGGGAAAGAGAGGGGGAGGGAGGGAGGGAGGGAGAGAGGGAGAGAGGGAGAGGGGGGAGAGGGGGGAGAGGGGACACAGAGAGAGAGAGAGAGAGAGAGAGAGAGAGAGAGAGAGAGAGAGAGAGAGAGAGAGAGAGAGAGAGAGAGAGAGAAAGAGACAACAGAAGTACATTCTTTCCGCCAGGTAATTCTAGTGTAGTACAGAAATGCAGCAAAGCTCAGCCAGTGTCCTGGCCTTTTCTCTTTCAAAGTATAAATAGACCATTCCTAACTCGTTTCAATAAAAGTATGCTTGTCCCTGCCTCAAGGAAAAGGGTGTATGACTAGTTTTGTTACTGGGGAAAACACTGAAGGTTATGCACGGACAAGAAAGTAAAATTAAATGTTAGTCTGGCTTGTATTTTACTTGTTGAAAATAAAAAGAATATGAAAGCCCACTTTATAATGAGTGTTAAATTTCCCTTTTTTCATGTAGAATGAAAATGATCAGCTTACCAAACAGCCTATCCCAAGTATACTGAAGTGAAAGGACTGTCCACACATCCTATCTTCTCTGGTTTCAGGGTCTTAGGAACAGATTAGAACAACTCAATCCTTTTTGAGTGTGTTTTCAACTGACAGGTAACAAGAAGCTACTTCACCAATTCTTTATCCTGAACTCTCTCCTAGTTCAGCAGGGCAGGTAATCTATAGATACATATCTGCAGGTTGTGATAGTGTGTATAATTTGGCCCAGGGAGTGTGGGTTTGTTGGGAGTAGATGTGGCCTTGTTGGAGTAGGTATGTCACTGTGGGCATGGGCTTTGAGACCCTTATTCTAGCTGCTTTCCGGGCAGCCAGTCTTCTCCTAGCTGTCTTTGCAACAACAGGTGGAATTCTCAGTTCCTCCAGCCCCATGTCTGCCTGTAGGCTGCCATGCTCCTGCCTTGATGATAATAGATTGAACCTCTGAACCTGTTAGCCAGCTCCAATTAAATGTTGTCCTTTACAAGAGTTGCCTTGGTCATGGTGTCTGTTCACAGCAGTAAAACCCTAACTAAGACAGAAGTGACCCTAACTAAGACACAGGTATAATACAGTGAAAGAGGAGATGAACCTTCCTTCTAAACCAAGTCATTCTACTAGCTGCAAAAGCAGATGCAAGTTAATGTAATGCAACACTTCAAATTTATTCATGTTCTAAAATTCTGACACTTGACAACAATTAAAAAATATTTTCCCAGTAAATAAAAGGGTAATGGGAAATTAACTGATTGAAAGTAACCACCACTGTTCATAAGGGGATCTAAATTGAATTAACTTCTTGAAGTCCAAAAGAAATACCCTCTTGTGTTATGAGTAAATTCTCAGAATATCAGCTCAGTGACTATAGAAAACAGACACTGAAAAGGACAGGAACGAACAAGATATTTATCTCACATCCAGATTTATTCCACTTCTAGCATCTTGGGTGTGGGGAGTCTGTGCTAGGAGTCAAACCCAGGGCTTTGTATATGCTGGACAAATGTTCTACCACTAACCTATACCTCTGGCTTTTGCTTTTATGAGGTGAATTCTTACTATGTAGCTCAGACTGGCCTTGAACTCACAACCTTCCTGACTCTACTTCCCATATGGTGGTATTATAGGAATGTGTCATCAAACCTGATCTCTACCCAATCCATCTATTCTAAACTAACACTGCTGATGATTAAGAGCACTCCCTTGTACATTCCTAACTTGGATGCCATAAAGTCTTAAGATTTGACTGTATATGTTAATAACTTTAGTCTTATATTTAACTCAGTATATAATTTTTTTTATTGTTTTTTTTTGTTGTTGTTGTTGTTGTTGTTGTTTTTTCGAGACAGGGTTTCTCTAGGTAGCCCTGGCTGTCCTGGAACTCACTTTGTAGACCAGGCTGGCCTCGAACTCAGAAATCCGCCTGCCTCTGCCTCTCGAGTGCTGGGATTAAAGGCATACGCCACCATGCCCAGCTAGTATAATTTTTATGTCCTCCAAAATTACTGATTGAGAATAATCATGATTTGTATGTATTTATTAATTTTCAATTCATTTACTCACTTATTCAACAAACATTTCATTGTAATCATAATCATGTTTCATAGTATCCTAGGCAAGGAGATTTAGATTTTTAAAATGTGAATTTTAGATCTCAATGTGCTTTATGGCTTAGAGTCATCAGAAGGGGGCTTTAAAGTGAACAGAACTAAGAATTTTGCTGAGCAGAGTCAGGAAACATTCCAAAAAGCCATCCCAAGGATGAGACTTATCATAAAAATAAGTGTAAAGGATTAAGAAGGTACAAGCAAATAAGGTATAAATAAAGCAGGTTTTAGAGAGTTCACCACTCCTATAGCTTAAATCGTGAAAGGCTAGAGAAATTAGAAAACCAAAATTTGCTGTGACTGCAGTTTCAGACGCACTGCGTAATGATATACTGTAGTGAATGGGATAGGCTCCTAATGAGCGCAGAGGAGGGGGGGGGGGGAAGACACCCAATTTTCATTCAGTTCAGGTGGCATTATGCAGAGTCAAACATGGTTGGTGAGACACAAAGAAAGGCTTTACATTATACATGCAGGCTAAAACTTCTATCATATAAATAACAGATAAAGAGGTGCTGAGGCAGTTTTAAATGGGTAAGCACAATTGTAGGAGCACCTATGACTGACTCAAAGGTTTACACTCTTAAGTAAGTTCTATCCCAACAGCCTTTACTCTTCCTCCAGCCAAAACACACACACACCACAGGAGATTTTAGTCAATACCTAATAATGTAGTTTTTTGCCCCTAGTAACCTAAATGATTTGATACTTAGAAATCTTCAGTAAGAAAAAAACAATAGTGGAATTTTCTCAAGTTCCTTGTATTTACAGGGTTTGCAAGAAGTTGTGTTTTAAATTTAAGACTTTCTTTTAAAAAATCTAACTAAAAAACCAAACTTGAGAGTTCCTAACCTTAAGTACAATTGGTTTATAAGGTGAGCAAACTGTGGAATGTCAATTTAACAAAAATTTACATAAGCTTAAAATGACAGGTTAGAGATACAAAACCCTAAAATTTGAAAAATATGTGGAAAAGGCAGAATATAATACTACATGTATAATATGAAATATAATTCAGTACATACTACATGTTAACAAACTTAGGCTAAAATAAAATGACAAACTTAGAATAAAATAAAGATCAATGTAAGAGTTATGCTTATTGAATGGGGCTGATTGAAACGTGTTACAGTTAGTTTTGGTTTGGAAAAATGTTTAAATGAAAATCTGTCTCCTTTCTCACTGGTATTAAAATAAAGGCAATTCAATAAACTGAAAGGATTCAAAGATAAAACATCACGTAAGTAATGTTTACAAATATATTCAATCCAGAATGAGTCAGGGAAAGGGCTGAACTGTGGCTGAGTAGTACAGTGCTTGCCTACATCTGTTCCATCCTGAGTTCAGCAAGAACACAAGACAAAAGGAAGTTTCTAGAAAATGACTTTTTCATAATAGGGCTTTTTAGTATCATTTAAAAGCATGTATATAAAAGCTTCAATTCAAAGATTAAAAAAACAAAGATGGACATCTTAGGATCAATGGAAGATAATCAATCATAAATATGCTGGTGTTTCAGGATTACCTATGGGGACTTTATTAAAATTTGTACCATTAGGAGGATGTAATCCAGGGGTAGAGTACATGCCAGGTATTATCAAACCCCAGACCTAAATCCCCAGTGCTTTCAAATATGCATTTCCAGTCAGCATATTTGAAAAAAAAAAAAAAAAAGTGGACAGTCAGAGAGAAGAGCTTCAGCAGGACGTCCCCAAAGCCCTGAATCTCTATCTTAACAAGTAACCCAACATGTAAACCATGTTGGCAATTCTGACAAGATAGGAAACACTGACACTTGTGTGCAGAATATTAACAATACGGGAAATAGGATTTTAATCAAGAACACGACTGCATGAGACTGAGAATTTGGAACACCACTCTGGTACAAGGCAGACTGTAGAGAAGACAGAATAGCATAAGGATGAAAAACAAAGGGTAGTAAAAATGTTACAATAAGGAAATCATCAAAATACTGCCAAAACTGGAGATGGTGACCATTTATGTACCAACAGTGGGAGGAATACTATAGTAAAAGAGCAGTAAAAAAAAAATTACAATTACAATTTTATAAAACTTAAGTGCAAGATGTTTTGAATTTTTCTAAAGATATAGCCCTACTTGTGAACATTTTAGACATGGGTCTTTTAAAAATAAATCGTATTTGAGTATGGCAAACCATCCTCTTTTTAGTGGTATAATAAATTGTGTTCTAAGAATCTTATATTGTATAAATATTACAGGTCCAAATATTATTAAAACTCAAAGTGATCTCCAAGCTCAAATGAAAATACAAACATATTTAAATATCTAATGTTTAACATTCTATTCCCCAAAGAATATGAACTAAAAGCTTAAAGTCTCAGACAATACAGAATATTTTCAGTGGCTGATAATTTAAAATTACAAACAGAAACAATCAATTAGCAAACTTACGCTGAATATGAATGAACTGCTTGGGCTGTTTGAACTCCCCTTTGTACAAGCGACTGTAATAGTTGACGTTGCTCTCTGCCTCAGGAACTGGGATGACCATGCTCTCTTTTTTTTCTCTAAATACTTGCTGCGCTGAAATAGCTCGCTGTAAGTGATGTTCCTGGAAAATGTAAAGTAGGTAACGTAAGTTGTGTTAGTAATATTAACTCCGTGCGTAATTCTATTTAAAAGTTACTTTGTTAATTGACAAATGCAAAAATCAATTTGGAATAGATTCCCTTTGCTAAACCACAGGTTTTTTTTCTGCATACCCAAGAAAGCATTACCATCAGTCTCCCTTAATGCCTGCAGCTTATTATCAGCATCATAACTTTATAATAATTTTAAAAAGTAGAATTCTTAAAGACCATATATACATGTTTATAGTCAGAATAGACCTTGTGTGCTAAATAAATTGAGGTATTTGTCACCACTACCACATTAAGAAGAAAATATTCAAGTCATAGGAAATAAGTTTGTATTATAAATTTTAAGTATCTTCTACGCTTGAAATTGAATAATTAAAATAAAGATGAGTACAACAATCATATAACAGCCATGCAGGAAATATTTAATAAATATTAAACAAAAAGTTCCTATAAAACATGTAGGTTCTGGTCACCTTTCATCAACAGCCTCTGAAATGTCCCCTTAGAGCAGCTTTACCTTTTAGACAATAAACCAGGTCATGCCACTCCCACAATGATCACCTTTGGGTCAGTAGAAGGTTTAAATTCCCCAATGAGTCTTAAGGCTCAACATCTCGACCTCTCACCTTTTGCTCTAGCCACAATGTTTCTTCCTGTTTTGAAGTTGTATCCAAATAGCCTACTTTTGAAAGTATACAAATGGCCTACTTTTGAAATTCTTTAGTTTCATCTGAGAGGCCTTCCTAGAATTTTCTTGTCCATCTCTTCTTGAAAGGCCTTATCTTCCTCCATACCATTAGTTACATAAGATACACTAAAAGTCTCATTTGTCCATCCACCTGCTAAGCATAAGTATGTTCTAGGGGAGCAGCAGCTAGTTCTGCTCCTTCTGTAAATTTTTATATCTCCAAATTGCACAAAAAGCAACAAAAGGTGACAAATACATATTTAATAAATTAAATCTACTAGATTACTAGTATTTTAGAAAATAAAAAATATATTGCACTCAAAGAAACTGAGGTGTTAACATGCTTAGTAACTTATCACGGTCACATAATTTTAAGTGATAAAGCATATATGAACTTGGCTACATATGTATAAAGCCAAATTCTTAATTATATCATTTATACAATTTTACTTTTTGAAGTTCTATAAAGTCTAAGAACTGAGATATTAACGTCATTCACGCCTTTGGTGTAGGGATCTCATAGCAACAGCCACACTCACAACCACAATCCCACAATGGGCACAATAGCTATGAATGTGACTCAACCACAGCCTTAGTTAAACATCATGAGATTTTTTGATAATTTTTAATAATTCAATTGAGTAGTTCTCAACCATGAACTTTGTGAACACCATCATATGTCTTGAAAAATAAATGTGGTATGTTCTCACTATCTGTATGTATCCATGGCTTCAGTTTGCAGGTGATGTGTGCCTGCCTTTTGGTGTCACATTCCAAGCACAATCCAATTTACACCATCAGACATAACATGTGCTCCTAGTAGCTTGGTAAGTGAGACGCAGCAATTATCAATAATATTTCAGTCTACCATTGTAAGCAATAGGTGTTTTGTATCACTCAAAAGTTACAGATGACTATGAGCTACCATGTAGGTGATGGGCATGAAACCCAGTTCCACTGCAAGAGCAACCATGTTCTTAATCGCTGAGCTTCTCCACATCATTAGTTTTTTTTTTAATACAATATCAAATACCCCACTAACTTTTATGCTTTAAAAACAACAAACACTTTTATAACTAAAAGCTTCTTAGTTGTATTTTGAAAAAAAATTTAACCACATTTTAAAATATTTTAAAATCATTTTAAAAATCAGAAGAGCAAGGCAGGCGGATTTCTGAGTTCCAGGCCAGCCTGGTCTACAAAGTGAGTTCCAGGACAGCCAAAGGCTATACAGAGAAACCCTGTCTCGAAAAACCAAAAAAAAAAAAAAATCAGAAGAGCAATTTTTACATAAAAATATCCGAAGATACTGAATCTCCGGAGAAAGAATGTTATCCTAAAAATATTTCAGTCACAAATATTTACACTATTATCACTGGCAACCAAAATTTCTAAAGAGTTCCAATACCATAAATGTTCTGAGGAGGTCTTGCTGCTCATAATAAAAGTAACTAAAGCCTTCAAGAGATTTAAAGATCACCAAATAGTAACATAAATTGCTATTCTTATCTGTAGTACCTTCAGCAATGAGTAAAAACAATTTCGTACTTCTAAATAACACAGTCTATAGGATCCATGTTTAGAACAGCACATTTAAAGTGAAATCCAGCCATACACATTTTCCCTCCTAGGAAATCAAACTCTAGGCCCTATGAATCATTCTCACCCTTCTAAGTCCTCTTTTCTTTAAAGTTCTTTTTATCATTTCTCAAATTCATATACCTTTCGATTATAAGCCCCTAAGACTCACAGGCTTCTGTTTGTTTATTTAGGGCTATCATGCTCTATCACACTGGAGTAAAGCGAGGCAGGCTGGCTACCTCCTACTACTACCTCGCTTTCTAAGCTTCATAAACGTTACAACCTCTCATTCTATCAGCATGTCTCCCCAACATGTTCCCCCAGAATCACAGCACCTCCCATTTCCTCTGCACCCTCCTGCCTACCTTCACCTCTCAAAATCCTGGTCCTCTCCTCTAGACAAACAACCTCTACTTTCCACTCCTTGTTACACACACAGCTCTAGGCTGTTATTAACAGTTTGTTCCTCGATTTTATGAAAAGCTTCAGTTTATCAACCTTTCCATTTTTCTATCAGACCCATTCATTGCCCTCATTCTTTATCCAGATCTGGAATATACTCGAAACTATTCATCTTCTCTCCATTCTTCTGATATTCCATCCTATGTAAAAGCATTGAAAATAACTCAGTACCGTATGACTTTAAGCTCTACTTAAGTTTTTCACATATATTCAAGAATTTATACATATAGCACACATACATGCAAAAAAAGCTTCAAGATACAGGAAGTGCACTAGACTAATATGAAAATTAGCTGATGCTGCAACAGATAAATTTAAAAATTATTTATTGTCAGTCATCCTTCCAACATGTTTAAGTAAGTGTACCTGTTAGACTTTGATATTATCCTGTCACTTGAAATTTTAGAGTGAATGAGCACTGTCTCTGCTATTAAGAAGCTTATTTGGTAAAAGGGAACTACTCAAGCATTCAATCATGTTTAAATCTGACAAGTCTGTCTCTTTTCAATTAGTCAAACCACTGTTTCTAGACAACAGGAAAAGATGCCCAAAGAATGCAAATCTAATTTGAGACTTTTAAGAAGACTGACGAATTGACAAAGCAATAAAAGAAATAATCCAGGCAGCAAAACCAACATGAACAAAATGGACAAAGGCCCAGCAACAAACGGAAGGCCCTTAGGACAGGATTAGTTGTGTTTCCACACTTTCAACACGCTTTTCTTTACAGAGTAGGACCCAAGCTCACCAATTCCATTTTCTCATATATTAATAACTAGTACTGTGCTATAAATTTAGACTATATTAGTGGTAGAAATTGAGTCAACTGAACAATTGCAAGATTACATAAAAACAACACAAATAGCATTCAGTAACTAAGAAGCAAAGCCTTGGTTGGGTAAGTTCATTTCTAATACTTACGGCTGACCATAGAGGAAGACAAAGCAGGCGATGCCTTCCTTTCAGTTACACAGTTACACAGCTCTTAGAGACCATCTACAATCACAACAGTCTTGAGAATCAAACAAGTCATCTGTTCCTAGATAAATTACATCTATATTAGAGAATCAAATTTCAGGACTCTGATTCTAGGATTGTTGGACTAGTCAATCCTCACAGGTAAGGGCATTTGTTAAAGTAGAGCTGAGAAACCACATTCTTATAATACCAACAGTCTGCAGACTTGGGTAATAAGAATCTGGGTTGAATTGCACCACATTTTACAGTTTGGATTCTTCTAATAAAAACGTCACTTTCCTCCAAGTATAAAACATCCTAAAGTGCTAATATAATCAAAATTTAAAGTATTAAAATTATCAAAATAATTTAATAGATGAGGATTTCATGCTAGTTCCTCACAAAAATTAAGAAACTTACTTAATGTGGTAAACGAAGGGCATCCTGCTTGAGACCACTAGTTCACTAATCTGTCTCTAATTCTAAATGAGAAACTTTAAAGTAGATCAGAAATTATTATACTAGCAGAGCTGCCAAATGACAGAGCTGTAGCCAGAAATTAAAAAGCAAGACTTATGACACTCTCCTATTTTAACTTAAGAGGCCAAAACTGTTTCTAAAAATAAACACTCAGCTATCATTTTCTTCATCAGATTTTGAGGCAGTGTCTCAAAAGGGAGGTGGGACAACTGGAGAGATGGCTCAGTGGTTAAGAGCACTTAGAGCTCTTACAGAGGACCCACATGTGCACACAACCATGTAGAACTCTAGTTCTGGAAGATTCAATGTCCTCTTTGAGTTCTGTGGGCACCATTCCATTGATGTACATACATATACTTGGGCAAAACACTCATACAACACATAAAATAAAATAAATTGTTAAAAATTGTTTTAACAATCAGAACAGGAATAACAGGATTATTAGAGGCCTGTGCTTCAGGCAATGACTATAACTACACTCAGATTTAAATTGAAAGAGGGCACCTCCTGGAAGTAGGTACTGAAATTTTGTCTTTTGGGGACAGAGGGATTAACAGGGGTAATGTTAATCTTGTTAGATGCTGTATTATACTTTGGCTGGTGACTTGGTCATTCAAAGTAACTAAAATAGTAGCACTACCTGATCTTTCCTTTACAGGGCAGCCCTGTAGCCTTAGAGATGCTCAGCAGGTAAAGGAGTCTGACAACAGGCTTGATGATAAGAATTTGTTATCTGGAACCTACATGGTAGAAAAAGAAATTTCTGCTCCCAAAAGTTGTTCTCTGACCTCTACCAGCAAGCTATACTCGTACCCATACACACACACACACACACACACACACACACACACTCAATAAACTAATTTTCAAAATGTAAAAAGTACACTTGCTGGGATAGCTCAGAGGGTACAGCACTAGCACATCACCCCAACATACCTCTTAACCCAGACACTCACCAACAGGCCTGCCATTCCATCTCAGAGGCTTAGAAGTTCAAGGGCATCCAAGTCTGAGCTTCCTACTGACCTATATGAAACCCTGTTTCCAATCTACCACCACAATGGAAAAGTTAAAAAGGCTGGTAAGACGGCTCAGCAAGTGTCTTAGTCAGGGTTTCTATTCCTGCACAAACATCATGACCAAGAAGCAAGTTGGGGAGGAAAGGGTTTATTCGGCTTACATTTCCATATTGCTGTTCATCACCAAAGGATGCAGGACTGGAACTCAAGCAGGTCAGAAAGCAGGAGCTGATGCAGAAGCCATGGAGGGATGTTNTTTACTGGCTTGCNTCCCCTGGCTTGCTCAGCCTGCTCTCTTATAGAANCCANGACTACCAGCCCAGAGATGGTCCCACCCACAAGGGGCCTCTNCCCCTTGATCACTAATTGAGGAAATGCCCCACAGCTGGATCTCATGGGGGCATTTCCCCAACTAAGCTCCTTTCTCTGTGATAACTCTAGCTCTGTCAAGTTGACACAAAACTAGCCAGTACAACAAGGTACCTAGCTTTTGCCACCAAACCCAATGACCTCATTCTGAATCCACATTAATGTGGAAATGTGAGAACCAATTTCAAAGTTATTTTCTAACTTTCACAGTAGAACCATGTAATACGTACTCACATACACATACCATAAACATATAATAAGTAAAATTTAAAGATAAAACTGGCTATTACTATATTTACACCTAAATATTTTGTGTTTTGATAGTGATTATTATAGATTATTTTCCCTAGTAAACCATGGAATTATATATAAGCCATGAAAAGCAAACAAATTAAGTAATTTATGACTTAGTCATACCTAAGTACCACTATCTCTTTATTTTTTCCTTTGGGGAAGGTATCAGCTGAGGTTCTATGTCTATCCAGTAGAAATCAGGACTGAAATCTAAGTCCTGTTGAATTTAACAATACTCACAGCCCAACTTGTTGGCTTTCAGAATTTACTCACTGAATGAAAGTAAGGAGCTGTACATTAAGTCAAAGGTTATCTGTCAGTTTTAAAACTCCACAGGCAACACCCTCAACTAAAAGCAGCGGACAGGCCACTTGCACTTCGCTACTATAAAGTGACTAGTAGCAAAGTAAGCATCTTATAAGCCATAAAGACAAAGGAAACAGACCATCAGTGCCAGACACTAAAGCAAAATTCTGGAAACCAAAATCCTCACACACAAGAACACAGGACACAAGATCCGATAAAGGTGGGACAAAAAAACCCAAGCCTACCTGACCTACAGAATATGGGACAACAGCAATTCTGAAATACTAGCAAGAAGAGCAGGAGATTTTATAAAAAGGCCTAATTAAAAAAATTATACGCAATGGGAAAAGTTGAGTCTACAAAAATGAAAATGAGAGAACAAAACTTAGTACATCTATTCAGTAATTTAAAACCCTGAAAATATCATTCAACTCTACCTATACTGATGAACTCATTATCCCTGGAATGAAGGTGTAAAAAGGAAAGATAAAAAAAACAAACAAACAAACAAAAAAACACACAAGACCCAAACTTAATTAAATCCAGCTCTATCCCATATGATGACATTTTGGGCAACTGACTGCATAAATAATAGTGACCCAGATCATTCTATTGTAAACAACAACAACAACAAAAAAAAACACCATTAAACATCTTCATTTGTTTAACATTCTACTGAATATGTAAAGCTGTATTCCCAAAACCAGGATGTGGTGGCCTATAGCTATAAATAATCCCAGAAATCAGGAGGTAGAGGCAACGGGATCCAGTGTTTGAGTCCAGTCTGGGCTACACAGCAAAAATTGTCTCAAAATAACAACACAGACCTGGGAATATTGGCGCATGACTACAGTAATCCTAATACTTAAGAGGCAGAAGCAGAAGCACCTAAAGTTCAAAGTCAGCCTGGACTACACAGCAAGACCCTGGCTTTAGAGACTAATAAAAATAAAAGTGAACAACAAACCATACTCCAGGAAATCTTAAAATTAAAAACTACAAAATTATATACATATATGGCTTTTTACTGGGGAGCAAAATGGAGGGACAGTATGCCCCAAACTATGCTCCTCCACATAAGAGTGACATTATGGTCTAAAGAGCCTTCAGAAACCACCTCAAAGCTTATATTTCCCCAGGCAAGCTGAAAAGAAAGAAATGCCATTTCAAGCCATTCCTTCAAATCAGCATAGCTGAGTGTCACTGGGGGTGGGGGTGGGGAGGGGGCTTGAACAAGACCAGCATGTCTGTGGAGCATTTTCTTGAGTGCTAATTGATAGTAGAGACCATAGGCCACTGTGGGAGGTACCACCCTGGGAAGTTGGTTCTGTGTCTCATAGGGAAGACAGCTGAGGCAAACCAGCAGAAGCTTGTTACGCCATCGACTCTGCTTAAGTTCTTTCCCTGGCTTCCCTACATGACTGAATGTAACTTTTAAACTGAAATAAACATCTTGCCCAGTAAGTTGGTTTTGGTCAGAATATTTCTTCACAGCAACAGAAAAGTAAACTTGAACAAACACCAAAAGAACCTTGGAGCATTAAGAAAACAAAACAAAATACTTGACTTAAGAGGTTCAATAAAAGGCTAAACCAACCAGAATAGTCTATGAACTCAGGAGACAGGTCACATAAAGCTATTAAGAGGGGAAAGTGCAGAAATGAATGAAGGTACAGAAAATCTAATCCTAATGGGATACAATCAAATGGAAAAATACACATTTTAAAGGAAATTAAGGAAGAAGCAGGAAAGAGAAAGCAACAAGGATGTTATTTGAAGAAATAATGGCCAAAAAGCCATCCATATCTGATAACTTTCAAGAAGCTCAAAGGACAAGGACAAGCCAAAGATAACCACACCATGAGACTGTCAAAAGTTGTTAAAACTGTTGTGGAAATCCTCTAACTCATTAAAGTATTTAGAATAGTTTACTGTGTAACACAGTGTTGCTTACTTTTTCAGGAAAGACATGACCAAAATAACCAAAAAAATTAGAATTTTAAGAACAAGAGAAAAAAAAAGACTACAAAATTTAAATGTTTAAGTATTCCAAACAAACTTTCAATAACCCATCGATATTTGAACCTCCTGATAGTAACTTCAGCAACTTGGTAGAAGACAAGCTGCCATGAAAAGTCCCTCTCACATTACACTGTGACCAACAGCAGTCCAAGGCAAATACCTCTGTTCTCATTTCTAGTCACCACTCTACTTGAGTTTCGAATTAGTGTAAATAACAGCATGCAGATTTAAAAAAAAGGAATAAGATCATCTTGTACATAACATAATCGTGACTCAGGTGTGGTGATTACAGTGGTATAACCATTGTTAAAACACAAAACTGTACAGAAAATAAGCACAATATATTGTGTTCAGTATATTTTACAAACTTCAATAGCTAGAAAAAAATCTATGAAGTGAACAAAACAAAGATGGAAGCAAATATGTATGTTCTGATAGCATGATATTACCTTAATAAACTTTAACAGTTATTATTTATGTAATCAATATAACTAGAAATGACTAGAGTTTTCAGTCTACTTTAGCAATTTACATAATGAACTGTTACACTGCCATTTAACACTTTTTGAAAAATGTAAGGACTTCTTTTTTGTAGCCACAGCTGGTCTAGAACTTGCTATGTAGACCAGTCTGGAATTGAACTCACTAGATCCACCTGCCTCTGCCTCCTGAGTACACATCTTGATTTAAGGACTCTTTAAAAGTGATTATGCATTAAGAAGAAAAGACAGAAAACCAAGTCATATACTCAAGATTATCTCGTAAGTAGTAATGTGAATAGACTGACAGATGACAATATGAATGGATAAAGTATTAAAAAGAAAGTGTTGCAATATCAGGCACTGTAATTGGTTCCTAGTGCCTTCCTCTAAGTCTTTTCAAGTTCTCTGCAACTGTCTGAGGGCAGGTGCTACAGAAGCAGCCAACACCTAAGTTTAAAACCATTTATATGTATTGGCAGTACCTCTCAAAAATCAAAGAAAGGAACAGGTAGAGGAAGAAAGAAAAAAAACAAACCTCTAGAAATCATTTTCCTATTTTAATTAAACTTGCAGTTTCTCTAGTAAACTTTAAATCGGATTCTTAGCCCAACAGTGACCTAAAGTCACTGTCAGAGAAAAACCGGATACAACTGGAACTCATTAATGCTACACAAAAGGAGATTCAGAGAGACAAACATCAAATTTTTCACAGATGAGCAGAAACTACATTTAAATGTGTGTGTGTGTGTGTGTGTGTGTGTGTGTGTGTGTGTGTGTGTGTGTGTGATAAAACTAGTCAGGAAACCATGGCAGAGAAGAGTTTAAGGGAGGTAGAAAACAGAGCAGATTAAAAATCTTAAGAGAGCAAAACTTGAAAGTTTTGAACTATTTACAAGTAATTTAACTACATTCCCCAAACAAATGTTAAGAACATTAATGAGAATACAAAAGTACCTTTCAATCAACAAAACAGAATTCAAAGGGATAAAATAATTTTAGAAGTTTCAAATCTAAACCAGTGTGGCACATGCCTTTAGTCCCAGCACTCAAGAGGCAAAAGTAGTTGATTCTGTGAGTTTGAGGCCAGCCTGGTCTACAGAGCCAGGCTACACAGAGAAAACCTGTCTTAAAAAAAAAAAAAAGAGGGGAGGGGAAGGAAGGGGAGGAAGGAGAAAGGGAAGAAGGATGGAGAAGTGCTATTTAGGATGTGAGAAAAAGAGGACATCTTAGTCACTGCTAGTGGGAGTACAGACTGGTACAACCATTATTTAAATCAGTATTAAGTTTACTTAAAAAATTATAACTAGGACCACTATATGACTCTCATATATATACATATATATATGTAAGTAATACATATATAAATAAAGTAAGTATATAAAGATAAATTTGTGGTGATTTGAGCAAGAAATGTGGCGCCTGGGCTCATACATCTCTGTACAGTTGGTCCCCAGTTGCCAGTGTTGTTTAAGGGAGGATGTGGACCCTTTAGGAGGTAGACATATGCTCAAGAACATGTATCACTGGGGCAAGATTTGAGAGTTCAGAGTCTCACCCCACCTCCAGTTTACACTCTCCACTTCCAGTCTGCAGTTAAGGATGAACTCATTCAGCTTCATGCTGTTATGCCTCCCCAGGCATTAAGGACTCCACTTCTGGAATCCTAAGGCTGAAACCCTCTTCCTTTTGTAAGTTGTCTCGGCCATGGTGCTTTATCACAGCAACAGAAAAGTAAGTAAGACAGAAACTGACACCAGAAAAGTGGGCTGTTGTTGTGAAGAGCCCAATCACGCTGTTTCCTAGAGGAATGTGGAAGACTTTAGAGTGTGGGCTTACAAATGATTTTAAGGAAAGCTTACACAGCTCTGGTAGGAGTCTGGAAGCTGGCAAACCTGGGGGTGATTCTGGTGGTACAAGTCCTGCTGAAGAGGTTTCAGCGGGAAAGAATATTAATAGCTGGGGTAAAAGCCATTTATATGTCCAGTATGTTGCCAAAGAATCTGGCAGCCTTCTGCCCTATGAACTTTTTTGAGGCAAAATTAAAAAATGTCTTTGGCAGAGGAAATTTCCCAAGAACATCTGAGTAACCCGTGGCACAGTTATTACTGACAGCTCTTACGCAGATTTGCAATGAAATACAACATGTGGGACAAAAAGAATGACAAACTGTAGAGTTTGGAGAGAAAAAGTGCAGTAGGAACTTTATTTAGTGTTACAGAAGACAGGTGTGGAGGAACTGTACCACTAAGGACATTCACTTCTTTAAAGAGAGGCCTGTTCTGCACTGGAATAAAGGAAAGCACCCGCAGGGCAAGACCATCCAGCTAAGCTTCCAACTTGTAAAAGGTCTGAGAATTTTGCTCCTAGAAAATAACAGCATACTAAAACGTCTGCTAATATGATCCAAGAGGACAAGAGTCCATCCCATCTTTGGAAATATAAAAGATTTAAAGAGGGAGGAGACCACGGACTCTTCTTCCATGATTTCAGAGAGCTAAGACCAAGTAACATGTGGGAGTTCTGGAGCTGCCTCACTGCATGAAGCCATGAACACTGCGGTGGAGACTGCAGTGTGCTGAGAATGACAAGAGCCATGGGCTACCTGTCTGCCAAGGAGAGCTAACATACAGGAAGTTAAACCAGTCCAAGAGAGCTCCAAGACAACATAGACTATACAGTGAGCATATTTCAAAAGTTCATTTAAAAAGGATACAGAATATTTTAGTAAACATAATACAAATTTAAATGATCACTTACAAGGAATTGAAGTCACAAATTCTAAGATATATTGGCATTAAATTGAAACTTGGTAACAAAGATCTTTATGAGTCCATTAAGTATTTAGGAACCAAATGACACTCTTCAACTATGGACCAAAGAGATAAAGAAAGGAAACTAACAAATATTGTGAATTTAAAAAAAAAAAGAAAGAAAAGAAAAGAAAATCAAAACAAGAACCTGAAGATGCTTAGAGGGCAAAAGAAAGCCTGACAAGCTTTGTTCAACTCCCAAAACATAGAAGAAAATAACCAGCTTTGACCTCCATACTTGTTCATGCCTGTACACACACACACACACACACACACACACACACACACATACAATGTAATTAGATTAAAAACTGTAAAATATCAGCAAAGCACCACTTATGAGAAAAAAAGATTTGGCCTAAAGTTCAGTGGGAGAACACTGGGCTAGCAATGTGTGAGGCCCTGGACTTAATTCCCCCAAAACACAAAAATTAAATAAATAAAATAAACCAATAACCTGAACATCTACCTTAAGACAGTAGTATAAGAATAAATTAACTGCAAAGTAAGCAAAAGAAAGGAAATAAGACAAATGAGGAAATCAATTAAACAGAAACCAGAAAAATACATAAAAGGAAAAGCAGGTAATTTAAGAAAATCCACAAAACTAATGATAACACAGGTCAGAGAGAAAATCAGATACAAACTATCAGTATCAGCAAACATCCCAATCAATTTACTGCCAAGAAACTGGACAATAAGCTAACAGGGACAAGTTTCTTTTCCCCTTCTGGTTCCTCCCACCTCAGATTATATAATACATTCTGATCAGTTTCCCCTTCCCCAGCTCCTTCCAGATTCTCCCTACCTACATAACTTCACCCCCTTCCCCGTCTCTCTTTAGAAAACAGGCACACAAACACGATTAAAATTGGGGGTGAAAGGCCACTAGAAATAAACATACAAACAACTGAGAAACACAAAAATACCATTGTTTGTCTTGTGCTGGCCATCTACTGTTAAATGTGGGGTCTACTCGTGTGTGATTAATATACCTGTTGAAAATCCATTGGTTAAAACTAATTTTTTTCCTTTGTGAGTATCAACTGGAGTTAGTTTATAGGTTAGGGCTAAGAGCCCATGTCCACTTCCCCTCTCTGAGATGGGACCTGGTCTGTCATGCCCTGTGCATGCTCCCACAGTCTGAGTGAGTTCATATGTGCATCCATCCTACAGTGTCTGGACAAGTTCTCTTGGTGTCATACATACCCTCTGGCTCTTACAATCTACCCACCTCCTCTTCACAGAGCCCCCCAGAGCCCTGAGGGAAGGGGCATAATGAAGACCTCTCATTTAGGACTGAGTGCTCCAAAGTCTTTCACTCTGCACACTGCCAAGTTGTGGAGCTCTGTGTTAGTTCAGGGACAGATTTCTTGAAAGAAACAAACTGCTAAAGCTTACTCAGAAAGACAGATAACCTGAGTAGCCTTGAGAGCACTGGCATGTTTGAACTATTCTTTTAAAACTCACAAAAAGAAAACTCATGGACAAAGGCTTTGCTGGAGGATGTCTTCAAATAAATAGCTAACTCGAAACAACAGCAACTCTATCCAAACTTTGCAAAATTATGAAGAGAAGGGACTGTCCCCGATTCATTCTATGGAACACTATTTCTCTGATATTAAAATGAGAAAAGAATTGGAAAAAAACATATATACCAAATATCCCCTATATATGTAATCACTCAAAACAAAAATTGAGCAACTAGTGTATTGAAATGCACTATTAACACAAATAAATGGGGTTTATCTCAAGAGTTAAACTGGGTATGGTAGATGTATATATATATATATATATATATACTAGAGGTAAAAATGATCAGGAAATGAAGAACAGCTTAGGCTACATACCGAAGGCTAGCTTGAGATATACCAACACCTCGACTTGAAACAAGCAAACAAGAAAATATTCAAATAGACTATTATCCACAATGTTATTTTTAAAATGAAAAATCATGATAATCTCAATAGACAGAGAAATAAGCACCTGAAAACACGTAAACATCTATTCCAAAACTCAGAAAAAAATACAAAAGCTGGGTTTAGAGAGATTGCTCAGTGCCTGAGAGCACTGGATGCTTTTCCAGAGGTTTGGTTCCCAGCAGCCATATTAGCAGCTCACAACTGTCTGTACCTCCCGGTCCAAGGAATCCTACCCCTTCTTCTGGCCTCTTCAGAAACACAGTGGTATGCCCAAACATGGGCGCAGACAAAACAGCCACACACAGTAAAATAAACCTTTAAATAAACTTTGATAAAGCACACGGCAAGCTCTTCAGTGTAGTAAAGGGCATCACATGCACTTACATCCTCAGTGCTTTCCTCCCAGGTCGAGGGAGGAGACGGCAACCAAGACGACTCCCTACCTAATACCTACTGCAAGTTCATGCCATTTTCATCAAGCAGAAGGGAGGGAAGGAGAAAATCAACTAATCTGAACGGACCTGAGACCATTCATTCTCCATTGGTTTGAGACTCACCAGACAACTCTTAGAACTCTCTGACAACACTTGCTCTGCAGCTCTGAGATCTTAAGTTCTGACCTATAAAGTCTTCATTCCACTACCAAGATCAGTGGGATTCTCAGCTCTGTATTTCAACCAAATTCTAATTCTAGTATCTAAAATCTCAGAATCTCCCTTTTCTTTCTTAATTCTTTTCTATTATTTGTTTGTTTGTCTGGAGACAAGTTGTCACTACTGTAGCTCTGGCTGTCCTCAAAGTCACAGAGATGCACCTGCCTCTGTCTCACAGGTGCTGGGATTAAGGGCATACAAGCAGCCAGCTTGAACATGTTTCAACAGTATAGTCCTGAATTCTAATCACACCTATTATTTTCTATTTAAGAATCTGCTGAAACCCAGTAGTAAAACACCAACCTAGCATAGTTTAATCTCCAATGTTTTTGTGCAGGGTGTGTACCGTATTAAAATGTCATAACCAACCCAATCTTTAAGTTTTCTATTTATGAGTGTCATTTAAAGAATTCAGTCTTAGCAAGAGTAATTTCCAGTTCTTACCAAACACATCCTGGATAATCAGTATTTTGAAATGAAGAAAACAAATACAAAAACAATACAAAAACCAAACCAAACAAAAATGTTCTTCAGAATAATGAGACATATCTGAAGACTATCCACCTCTCTGGTATTTTTAAACATACACTTCCTTCGAAGGTAACATCATACACATTTCATTAATTTTGCCACCTTTTCCTGGTAGTAGTGATGCACACCTTTAATCTCAGCACGCAGAAGGCAGTGGCTGGTGGGTCTCTTAATTCAAGGCGAATCTGGTCTATAAAGTGAGTTCCAGGACAGCCAGACAGGGCTACACAAAGAAACCCTGTCTCAAAAAACAAAAAACAAAAAACAAAAAACAAAAAAAAAAAAAAAAAGGAAGGAAGGGAGGGAGGGAAGGAAGGAAGGAAATCAAGTTTTAGCTTGAAATAAAGTTAAACTATTAAACTTCTTGTTCTTTCTGTTACCAAACAAATTAAGTGTCCATTTGCAATAAGTTCTCTTAAGATTGAAAAACAAGGTAGAGATTGTTTCTGTCCTGAAAACCAGCTGAAGTGGATTTAAGTGACTCAGAACTAACAAGTCCACACTTCTCTTTTTATTATAATTACTTGGGAGGTATATGAAGGCCCGGTGGAGTAAGGGACTTTAATTCAGCATGTTACATTATAGGCACAGATGAAAAACTGGAAACCGTCTCAACTGTATGGAAATGTCATAAGCTTTATTACTTGACTTACAGATCAATGTCTGAAAAACTCATTATAAGTTACTTTAACTTTAACTTGCTCCACTTGATAAAGTAACAAATATCTGCTCTTCATTCCTATATCTAGCTGCTGGGTTTCTGAAACCTTGTTTTGAACCATGTATTTGCTAATGATAATTAAGAACATAGTCTTCAACATCAACTCTACCTTAGGAGGGTGACACAAATACCTATGGCATTTAGTCTATAGTCATTTACTCAACAGAGAAATGAGCAGAAGATTCAAAGCAGTAGGCAAGAAAGTTACTGACATTTGGTTGTAAAAAAAAAAAAATGACTTAATGACAGTAATTTTTTATTTATCCTCATTTCTCAAATTATCTTTCATTCTTATAATACTAGGGTTGATAACCTCAAACAGTATTTCAAGAACTACATTTTACAAACAACCAAGAATCAAGGTTTGGGGAGATGGCTCAGTGGGCAAGTGCTCAACAAGTGTGAAGACATGAATCTGGACCCTCAGTATTCTACACAAAAGCCATCTGTGGTCATGTGTGCGTATAACTACCTTGCTGGAGAGAAGTAAAGAGATGGAGACAGAAAGACCATCCCTACTAACCTAACCGAAATACAGAGAGCTCCATAAGCGGTGAGACATCCTGAGGGGTTACGGTGGAGATGCCTGACATCTTTCTCTGACTGCCACACAGGTTCAGGCACACTTACAGATACTTACCACAACTCCCCTCCCTCACATACATGCACACACAAATATCCAAGAACTGTATTATTGTGTGGTAATTTGAATAAGAATGGCCCTTATGGGCTCAAATATTTGAATATTAAGTTCACAATTGATAGACTGTTTAGGAAAGGTTTAGCCTTGTTGGAGTTGTGTCACTGGTGGTGGGTTTTGAGATTTCAAAAACCCACAATAAACCCAGTCTTGCTCACTCTTTCTCTGCCTGCAAATTGTGGATCAGATGTAAGCTCTCAGCTACTGCCCTCCTCCAGTACCTGCCTGCCACAATGCTTCTCAACAGGATGGGAATAGAATAACCCTCTGAAACTGTAAACAAGCCTCCAATTAAACTTGTAACTGTTCAAAGTTGCCTTGGTCATGGTGTCTCTTTACAGCAATAGAATTGTAACTAAGACTCATTGACTGTTAGAGAGAGAGAGAGAGAGAGAGAGAGAGAGAGAGAGAGAGAGAGAGAGAGAGTGCATAAGGTACAGCTAGCAGCATGCCAACTCATCGGGTATGGTGGTTTGCAAACGAATGGCTTATGTTTCAAAACCACCACCCCCCAATCCTCCACTCCCGTGGATAGAACTGTTTGGGAAGGATTAGGAGGTTAGTACCCCCTGGAATGCCCAGAAACTAGTCTTCCAGTGATCTGAGATCCTGTCAAGTTGACAGTTAACCTTAACCACAATAGTCTCCATTATCAATATAAAGACTATTTTTTTTATATATTGTGTCATATTTTTTTAACTAACAAGTATCTTATGACTATCCGCAAACCAAAATGTGTCAAAGTCTCCACATGTTCTATAGCAGAAACAAACAAACCAAAAACCAATCAACCAAACGCAGTTGAAAAGTTCTACTCCCCAAAGATTTTCAAATCCTAAAGAGCACTGAAACAACCTAGAGAATCTTAAAATAATAATAAAAAATAAAAATAATAAATTACATTTAAAAGTTCACATTTTGATTCTCGAACTGTAGAATGGGACCTGGTGTTTAACATTTTAAATACTCTCCCAGGTAAGACCAAATCACCACCTCAAACTTTTGTATACCAAAGTTTTCAACTATATAAACATCTGAAAAGGTACTGTTATGGTAGAACCTCTATGGAAAACAGCTTGACAGTATGTCTTATAAAGTCCACACTTTATATAAAACTACCATTACCTGAAGCCATTTCACTATAAGCATTTAGTTACTAAAAGTCATTCTCACAGTAACTTTATTTGTTAACAGCCAAATGTCGCCTAACTGGTAAATAGCTACTGTACAACAGCTATGAAAGGAATACTATTCAGCAATAAAAAAGGATGAAGCTTCCTTTCAGAAGTGAGAAGACTTTTTAAAAACAGTTGCCTCACTATGTATCATTGACAGGTCTGTAACTACAAATTTGTGGTGATCTTCCTACCTCTGTCTCCTGAGTATTGTTATTATAGGTTTGTATGGCCACACCCAACAAGGGATGAACTACTGATAAATGTTAATATATATATATATATATATATATATATATATATAATCTTAAAAATAATTAAATTCTGAGTAACAATAAGCTTGAGAGGGTTAAAAGTATATTATGTTCCATTTATACAAAATTCTAGAAAGTATTATCATTAATCTCCAATTCAGGAAGACTGCTGCTATATCAACTAACCAGTACCCCCAGAGCTCGTGTCTCTAGCTGCATATGTAGCAGAAGATGGCCTAGTCGGCCATCATTGGGAAGAGAGGCCCTTGGTCTTGCAAACTTTATATGACCCAGTACAGGGGAACGCCAGGGCCAAGAAGTGGTAGTGGGTGGGTAGGGGAGCAGGGTGGGAGGGGAGGGTATAGGGGACTTTCAGCATAGCATTTGAAATGTAAATGAAATATCTAATTAAAAAAAACACAAAAAACAAAAAACAAAAAACAAAAAAGGAAGACTGTTGCTTATTTAAAACCCTAGGTAGTAGAGTGCAGAACATTTATGTCCACTATCCTGACTGTGGAAATGGTTTTGCAGGTGTACACAAACACCAACACTACCCAATTACATAACATAATATGTATAGTGTGTCAAGTATGCATAAAGTAAGAACTTTGTCTTTTAAGGGGTTGAGAATTGTAGGTGGTTGACTCTGAGGGTCATTTAGAATGTTAGTTCTAAGTCACCACTAAACCCTTGTATTATAGAGCAAACTAGACAGTAACGATCCAGGTGTCTGATGCAACTCATCAGAAGAGAGACCACAGTCTGGACAGTCAAACTGTAGTTAATATCTATCGCTATGAACTTTGTATTATAAAATATAAAAATTGCAGTAGATATCTTTGCAGGTATTTGTCCCATTCTTTAAATTCCTGTTCTCTCCCACAGACTGAATAGCCATCAACCAAGTTGTTCTAGTCAATCGCCTCGTGATACCCAAAGTCAGTAAACTGAACCGGACTAGCTATGTAACCTGAACGAGCCGATTATAGTCTGTCTCTCAGAAACTTAGAAAATGAATTACAGAAGCTTTGGCGTGACCATATTTGGTCAAGATGTCTAAGAGCTTCTGTAGAGAATTAAAAGAAAACACTATTTGGCAGCTAGTGTTTGAGAAGCATAGGTAAAGTATCTCTATTAATAGGCAGAGATCTAACTCGACAGCCCAAGGGAATCGGTGCACCTAGCACAATTACATAATTTAGTAATGCTGCAGAGTATGAAATTAACACATAGAAATCAATAGCTTTGGGCTAAAGAGATGGATCAGTGCTTAGGAGCACTTGTTACTCCTGCAGAGAACTTAGGGCCGGCTCAGAACAACTATATCAGGTGGCTCATAATTGTCTGCAACTGCCATTCCAGGGAATGCCCTTCTCTAGTTTCTAAGGGCAGCAGGCCCACACAGGATGTACATATATATGCAGGTACTCATATCTCATATGTATACATATAATCAACATAAACATTTTTGAAAGTAAAAAAAAAAACAACAGCTTTTATAAACAAATGACAATAGACAGAAATATTGAAATGGCATTTACAATTAAAACCACATAAAACTTCTATAAATAAGCTCAACAAAAAACCAAATATCATTAAGAAAAGCATTCCTCAAAGATAAACAGACTTCAGCAAATGAGAGCATCCACAAATATATCAATTCTCTGTAAATCGATTTACCAATGTATGGGGAATCCTAACAAACATACCAACATTATTTTCTGGATTTTTGGCAAAATAATTATAAAAGTTCACATGAAAAAATTCAATGGCACCTAAGAAATCGCTAAGAAAGCAGAGTAGCGAGAGCGGCAACAGTGAATAACCATATAAGGGATGAAATAACTGATAGAACGTAACGATGAAGTTATAAAACAATTAACAAATAAGGCAGTAAACATTCTCAGTGGAGCTAAAGACAAAGCTAGGTGTGAGAGAGAAGTGCCGGCGTACAACTCCAACCTCCACTGCAGAAGGCTGGTGCGTGCACAGCAGAGTCCTGTCTCAAGACAATCAAAGGCCCCAATACTTAGGAAACTTTGGAGAAAGGATAACTGTATTTTTTCTTTGAACAACTGGATATCTATTTGGATGAAGGACGCTTGTTATAATTTTTAGGAGCTTGGGATGTGACTCAGTGGTAAAAGAACTAGGTCTAGCATAAAACCTTGGTTTTGGCAATACAAACAAACAATAGCATATACTAGAAGAAATCATAAAAATTCCATAATAAAGATTAAAGTAATTAATAACCAAAGGAAGAGACCTTTTAACTTCAATTATATAATAGAAATATTTTTTATTAAGAACTAAACTTACTGACTGCATGTCAGTATTTTGTCAAAATATAACTGCTTAATAGCCGAGTCATCTTTAAACCACCACCTAACTACACCAGTGCCACAGAGCCCATAGGGGTTTAATGAACATGAGTTCATAATGAACATGAACATTCTAGTTCCTTTGTTTCTGAGTACCACTCTTCATTTCAAGAACAGATTAGAACAATGATCCAACTACAAACTGTCTTGTTTCCCCATCATCTATGTCTTAGGCTTTAGTGACAAGACCGCACAGACTCAACCAAAGAGATTCCTTTCTCAAATTTCAATCTAACAGAAATAGGTAAAAATCAAAACAAAGTGTCTGTTCCCTTCTCTCATAATCATATATAGGATACTGCAGTAGTACCCAACTAAATACTTAGTTGATTCTGCTGGTGGTATGTTCCTCACTACCCACACTAATGTTCTGGGTTCCCAAATGAAAGACACATGCACAACATTTATATTTTGATATGCCTAAAACAGCTCAATGGCTGAGCCACTTCTTAACCTCCACGTGGTCAACAAAAGCTTTACACCCTTTTCCCAAGGAGGGCAGTGGTGAGGAGATGCACTGACCAGTAAAAATGACAGGCTGACTCTCACAATGCAGCCATCTAGCTGATTTTAACACTATACTCGCTTAAGGGAAAAAGAGACCTAAAAATATATATAACTAAAGGAAATGCTGCTAAGGAAAAGTTGACAGTGACTACCATTTCCTAACTCCCCAAAGAACAGTACTGCACCGTGAGGTAAGCAAATTTGGAGTTGTGAAATTTGTTCCATTTATACAGTTCAGGCAAGGCACATAATCAAAGAGTAACTTTAAGACAAAGTCTAATAATTGTAAGACACCTTCTGTTGTCAGTATTGGTCTCCTTAGTGATGTATTCTTATCAGCCATTCCTCCTCTGCTGGCCCTACCATTCATTATCTTTTCTTCATTTCCATTCTACTTGAAATGAAGATGCAGAGATACATGCACTCATATAGTCAAAGTTAACCAAGTAGCTGTGAGCACAGTTAATGCCAATATTATAAATCTTCCATCATTTGAAGTAAAAAGAGACATAAGTTCCTGCTCGATATCCTGCTTGTGTTAGGTATTAAACAAACATAGTAACGTTATGCCCATTAGTCTAGCAGGGAAAATGTATACTCATTCTCTCCTTTCATATACAACATTCATACTCATACAGTTTTACACACAAATCCAATAGACACAAGAAATCTGACTAAAACTGATGAGTAATAGCAGTAAGATAGTGCAAGAAAATAAAAGCTAAAGAAACAGCCAAAATATAGACTAGACTGCTCTATCCCTTTATAAGAACAAAAGATATCAGACAATGAATAAACATAATCAATTCTCATATAAAAAATATCCCATGTCAGAACAGAGAATGGCCACAAGAACTGCAGAATTCAGTCTTTACAGGAGCATCCCAACACGCAGTGCCATATTTGTTCTCTTCATCTAGTTATGTCTGGGCTGTTAGACACAATGGTTTTTTGGTTTGGTTTGGTTTGGTTTGGTTTTTCGAGACAGGGTTTCTCTGTGTAGCCTTGGCTGTCCTGGAATTCACTTTGTAGACCAGGCTGGCCTCGAACTCAGAAATCCGCCTGCCTCTGCCTCCCAAGTGCTGGGATTAAAGGCATGCGCTACCACCACCTGGCTTGTTAAGACACAATGGAAACTCGCTTCTCTTCATCTAGTTATGTCTGGACTGTTAGACACAATAGAAACTCGCTATGCAAGTCCTTTTTGCAGGCAAAAGTCATCTAAAGGTCAGTCTAATTCTATTTCAGAAATGAGGAAATTAAGGGCCAAGAAGGCTAAACAAGTTCTTTGAAGACACAGAAACTTATACAATTCTGCAAAGTATGAAGGATTTGCTTTCTTTAAACATATTCTGGAGATTTCTTTTATTCTAATCTCATTAAAAACCCTTTCAAATTCATGGTTTGTAAAACTAAGTACACGAATTCACTACAGTTCAAACCATGGATTTTAAAAATTAATCTACCTAACTGTTCCATACACAAAGCAGTAACTGTCTGGTCGACTTCCTGCCTAGAAGTAGACCACCTCTATAACTACCAGGCTTAAAGACAGAAACTTCATGCAAGTCTCACAGAAAACACACTCCACATACCAAGAATCTGAAATTTTAAACTAAGAAAAATTTAGCAGTGATAAAGATAGTAGGGCTAGTGAAATAGCTAAAGGGTAAAGGTGCTTGCTGCTAAACCTAATGATCTTGAGTTCAACTCCCAGAAGTCACACAGTCTCAAAAATTGTCCTCTGACCTCCACACGTGCCAGATTTTGCATGCACACGCGTGCCCAAACACCACACACACTAAATAACTGCAACTGAAATGTTTAATTAAAAGATAGAAATACCTGAATGCTTACTTCATGCCAATTTAACTTTTCTAAATACACAACAATTCACCCTCCAACAAATTGATAGGATCTTATAAATACTGGCATGTCTAAGAATGCAAAACATATATGACCTGGAGGGTGGGGAGAGGGAGAGAGCCTCAAATAGGAACATGTACACTTTGCCAATATTGTTCAGAGCTCCTTAAAGATAATTAGTTATCAGTGACTCTGATGCCAGTTGCTACTAAAGGGCCTATCGCTGCCATGGTTCCTGGACTTGTCTCTGGGAAATTCTCAGAGCTCCTTAAAGTTGGCAGGTTCGTTTCTGCTGCTTGAAACCAACAAAATCATCTTAACTGTAAAATGTAAGATAGGGCCTCATTTTCAGAGCCTGACACAAATGATAAACTTATCCCACAGATAAAGCATTCCTTTACATTTAAAGGGAATGTATATACAAAAGGAGTTCAATTTCTTCAATAATACCATCTGCCTCAAGTCACTAATTTAATAGATGAAGCAATACAAAGGTAAGGCTCAGAATCCTAAAGTCAGACATAGGATCTCAGTTCAATTTTTGACTCTACTGTATTTTATTTTAGACAGGTCATGTTGGACGTGTTTAATTTCTACAGTGCCATTTCTGCCCTCTAGAAATGAGACAGTCACCCTTGCTATAATGAACTCTAACCCCTCTGCTGAACAAAGATGAGATCCATGTTCAACATACTCTGGATGTTACGTAACATAAACAACCTGAGACTCAGATAAGGCAGGGAACTTCCATCAATAAAAGGCCACCTAATGATCAGAACTGGAAAAACTGACTCCAGACCCACACCTGAAAAATCTTTCTTCCAGACTACTCTATCACCCTCACCCACCCCTAACTCACAAAGCCACCTAGAATCTGTACAGTTTTCTGCTTTGTTCAACGTAATCTTCACCCCATTTTTCTTCAATCGCTTACCAAATATTTACAGAATTTCTACTATATTTTAAACAGAATTGAAGATAGAAGCATTCAGATAGGAAATGTTATAAAACAAAGTTAAAAAAAAGTTTGCATATCCAAAAAAGGAAAAGCTAAAAAACTAATAAAATTAGGATAGAGTACCACCATCTTCTCCTGGAGCAGGAGCAAGTTATGAATAAATGATAAGGAATCTGGAAAAACCTTCCTTTTGTCTATTCAACATTCATAGACCTTGCTTTAAATACCTTACACTCAAATCTTTGCATCAACATATAATGCACAGCCAAGCTTGAAAGCTCAAAATTGGGGTGAGCAAGATGGCAATTGAGTAAAGACACTTGCTAGATAAGCTTGGTGCCCTGCCTTTGATCCCCAGATCCTACATAAAGGTGGAAAAAGAAATGATGCAGCCAGGTGGTGGAGGCAGAGGCAGGCGGGTCTCTGTGAGTTCAAGGCCTGCCTGATCTACGAAGCAAGCTCCAGGACAGCCTGGGTCATGCAGAGAACCCTTCTGAAAACACAAACTAACAAAAAAAGAGAACTGATACAATGAAGCTATCCCTACCCTCACAGGAGCACCCAGGCATGTGTATACTAGATCACACAATGTAACGGTTTAAAAGAAAACTCAAAATTTTCTTTCTGCGGGCATCCTACTCTATACATCAGAAAGTTTTCTCTCATGGCAACTACACTGGCATTTTACTTTCTCTAACGTATTCTAATGTCTGCCATGTTACCTTAAGGCCCTAGTTTTTGCTAACTTTCCCTATACTGTACATAATCTTTACCTCAAATGACTCATTTTAAGCTCCATGAAATCAAGATATATATTTTCCTGAAAAACTAAGAATACTTCTGCACACTAGCTTATACATAACTTTGATATCCAATACATCTCAATAACTAATATCCCATTATCTCATTTATGTAAGTAACATAACACTTGTCATGTTTTTACAAAACTATATTCTATCAGAAATCAGGAAAACATCAGTGTTTGGTTAATTCTGAAAGGATATTTAAGACAATGTATTTCACTCAAAAAATATCAATTAAAATACAAGTAACAGAAATCAAGAAATAGTAATGGGGGAAATTCCAGTCAGTCCTGTTTTCTTTGAAAGTAATATAAAAGGTGTACTGGGCACAGCTACAATTTCATGGGAAGTGGATGGGGGAAGGCAGTGAGTCGAAGGCCAGTGTGGCTACAAAGCAGGGTTCTTGTCTTAAAAAACACTGACCATGGATATATGTAGGTATATGTATGTATGTATGTATATTATATGTATGTGTGAATGCTAAATCATATGATTCATGTGCTTGAATGAAGATCTCTCTCACAGAAATCTGCCCATATTTATAAGTTAATTAATGCAGGACAAAAAAATAGTATTTCAGGAATAGCTGTGTGTTAAAAAAAACAAAAAACAAACAAACAAAAAAAACCCTGAGTATCAAAAAGGCCTATACTTATAACTCACAAAAGTAATTTAAAGAAATTTATATCACATTTATTTAAAACTCTTAGTACAGTGTCTTAGATCTAAACAGGAGATAGTAAAAACAGTAACTACCACTATACAACATTCATGAAGAAATGACAGATTGATTAACTGATCATCTGATTTTTTTCAACTGGCAGACCTTAGGCAAAAGATAGCAAACATAAGGAAGAGAAGAAAATGATGTAAAAACACACGTCCAAAGGAAATGGCTAAGAGAAAGATGTGATCAACAAAGACAGCACCATGCTACCAAATGCAGTTTCTAGGTCACCTATCGGGAAACTGTCAGAAGGGAGCTCAAAAATCAAGTCAATAACCTCATAAACAAACTTCTCAAACACGATTCGGCTCTATCTAAATCTTAGGCATAAAAGCTGGGTTTTAATTTTCTGAAGGTTTAAAAAGAGGTCTTATTTTATAGTCTTCTGAAAATATTAAGTCAGGTAATCCAACACCAAAAAGAAATGTGATTAAGTCAAAGCACCAACACAGTGAGGTCAGAATTCGAGCAGCCAATCAAATGCTTAAAGGCATTTCCTGCAATATTAATAGTCAAAAGAGAAAGCCAATCACAGAAACCTCCAGCTTTCTTTTGACAGTCACAGAAGCTAGGGAGCCAATCCACACACACCCGTGGTTGACAATAAGGCGGGACTGAAGGTTCATTGAAGAAATTCTTCAGGGTGCAGTTACTATGAACTCCGCACACAAGTAACAACTCCAGAGTCGTAAACACTGTCAAATCAGAGGAAATTCAGTCTTGGGTATGATTTAGCCCCCGGGAAGAAGGAGACTGCATTTTGCCAAAATTTTAACATCTGGTCAAAAACGCAACTGTCAATGCGGACGCTCTGAGTCCTCAAGTTGTAAACAGCCACCTCGCATGCAACTTCCCCGGACGTGCAGGCTCGCTGCACGGGAAGCGCGGGCCTGGAGGGCCAGTTTCAAGCATTCGGGCTCCGTCCTCATTCCGCACAACCGAGGAGGGGCCAGCCCGGCAGGCGAAGCCCGCGTGCAGATCGAGGGACTCGCTAAACGCAGAGTCCGGACCGGGGGCGGGGGGGGGGGTCGCTGCCCGGCCGCGGGGATGCATCGCCGACTCCCGCGCGGCACCTCCGGCGGGCAGCGCAAACCATCTCACCCACCACCCCACTAGCAGGAAGATGCATGTTTTGAACGCGCTTTACTTCCCCGAGATCGTTTTGTTTCAAAGGCGATTTCGTGCACGCACGAATTTTTAAAACGCAACGAAAAAAAAAAAATATATATATATATACATTTATATCGCCTTAGCCCCAGGACCCCTTCTGGACCCATTAACCCCGCTCCGGACGAGCCGTCTACGAGGTAAACAGAGGCCGTACGCCAAGTGCGGGCCGGCGCATCCCTGCGCCATTCCCGGCCGCTGCTTACGGCAGGGCCCCCTTACGGCAGCGTAAGCGGCGCCGAGAGCTAATCACAACACGGGGACGCAACAACATGGCGGCCGCGGGCGGGCGCTGCGCCGGCCGACGGGTTTACGCTACTCCGCCGGCGTAGGGTCCCGAGCGCGCAGCGGCAGCGGCGCCCTCCAGCGAGCGTAGAGGCGCTCTGTGAATGGCGAGGCCCGGCTGACAAAGGGGAGGGGGGAGGAGGGAGAGAGGGGGGGGTAATAAACACTCGAGTCCCTACCGATTCCTCCTCCTTCTCCATCCCGGTGGGCATCTGGGGCACGGCCCGGTTGATGGAGACGCAGTCGTTGAGATCAGGCATGTCCTTGCCGCGGTAGATGGGCAGCGGTTTGGCGGCGTCCAGCGCCCGCGCTCGGAAGGAGAGTTTACTCATTGTCTCCCCGCCTTACAGGAACAGCCCGGGCGGCGGCGGCGGCGGGGCGGGCGGGGAGGGGGGGGGAGCACTCCCGCCGCCTCCTCCACCTCCTTCCTCAGTGCAGCGCGGCCGGCCCGCTCCTCCTCCTCCTCCGCAGTGCCCCCGGCCCCAGCATGGGCGCCCACCCCGCCCCAGAACAGCCCCCCGCCGCCCGCGGCCGCTTCCACACTCTAGATCCGCCGCTCGCCCGCCCGATCCGCTCCCTGCGCCATGGCCAACATGGCGGACATTACCACAGCGGCGGCGAGCGATCCCGGCAGCCCGCGCGAGAGCGCGCCCCCGCCTCGGGGACGCGCGTCGCCCTCTCCCTCCCCTCCCTCCCTCCCTCTCTCCTCCCCTCCCTCCCTCCCTCCTTCCTTTCCCTCCCCTGCCTGCCCACCCACTCTCTCCGCGGCGCGGCGCGGCCAGCCCAGCGGGCGAGAGCGAGCCGAGGGCCGGGGTGGCCCTCCGAGGTCGGCCGGCCGACCGGCCGCTCGGCACCCAGGCGGGGCGGCAGGTGCCCAGGTGCGCTCGGTCTCCGGCTCCGGAGCGGGCGCCTCGGTGCCTCCGCCGCCGACTCGCTCCGCGAGCGGGGCTCCCTCGGGAAGGCTTCGGCGGGCGCCCAGGACCGCTCGCCTCCGGTGGGGACAGGAGGCCGGCCGCCCCCCCCCGGGCCACCGGCCGTCCCTCGAGCCTGCCCTTGGACAGCTCGGCTCGCCCCGGCGCCTGCTGGCTGGTTTCGCGCCTCGGGTTTGCGCATCCCCGGGGAGGTCCGACAAGTCCGCTGCGACTGCCCACGCCGGCAGGCACAGCCCCTTGCTGCGTCTCGCGCCCCGAGAACTTGGGCAGCCCCGGTCCAGAGGAGCTCTCCAGAGTTAGGCACCCGAGCTCACCCTCGCCTTACGCCGGGAGGATGCTCTCGTGGTAGACAGGAGGGTTCGTAGTTGGAGACTGCCACTTGAAAATAGTTGCTGGACGTCGCAAACAAGCGGACTTGCACCTGTCACCCAAACTTTTCTTAGTTTGACGGTTGGCATTTCTCAGATTTCAAAAAAAAAAAAAAGTCTTAAAGGTTCCACTTGAAATCTCTAACCAAAAGCTAGATGTATGTAAAAACACTGGTTACTGTGACGACTCAAAAAGAGTTTAATAAAGTTCCGGACTCAATTAGTTTGCTTGTTACTGTGTTACAACTGAACTGTTGGATAATTAGTAACAAGAGTCGTAACTACTTGAAAGGGCAGCTGCGAAGATGATTCCAAAAAATGTAAATTTCTTGAAGAAAACGTTACAGACCACACAAAAGAGTGATGGAAAGTTAATTGCCACATGACATCTATAGACAGTTGCTGTGACAGGTCAAAGAAATTAGACGTAGCTTTGGCCAGAAGTGGTTTGAGAAAGCGCTCCAAAAAAAAAAAAAAAAAAAAAAAAAAAAAAAAAGAATCAAATTGACTCAATTAAATACTAGTTACTGTTGATACAAACCTCTTTGTTGCAGTTTCTTAGTCTTTAAGCAGTACAGGTTTCTAAGCAAATTGCCTCACTATGCCACAGTTTTACCATTTTCTGATCATTGAAAAATACCCTACCTAGCTCATAAAAGGGTAGGTGGTTTGCTAAAGTCCAACAGTAAAAACGAATTTCTTTGTCATGTCTTAATATAGCAAAACCATCTATCTATCTTTGTTGTCACCCATTATTTTTCTCTATTTCCTTCTTTCTCTGCTTTTATTCCTCCCTCTCTCTTCCCCTTGTCTCCAGCTTTCCCTTTAAAAGCTGAATGGTGGATTTGTACTTCCTGGTAACACAAAATAATCTAACCAGTCTGACCGGGGACACTTTGGAATGTTATTCAGTGGCCTTGCGTTTTATGTCCACTTGTTATTGGTAGGTAACAATGCAAACAGACTGTGGCTCAGTTCTTGTAAGCAACACCTTTCTCATGCTTGTGAGCCTGTGCTGTTGTGAGTGTTACCCTCTGGAGTAGTTCCAATCCTTTGTAAGGAAGAACAAGAAGTTCTCAGAAGGGGCACTGGGGGAGGGGGGTCATTATTGAGTGCTAGTCTGAAAATCAGGGGGAAACGGTGGTTGAAAAAGGAGTCATGGGGCCTTTTATCTGGATGCACAGCCCTTCTCAGGCTCAGAAACTGTAGCTTCTTCCTAGTCTCTCTGCCTAATGTTACACTCAGAAAAAGAAGTGTGAACAGTGTGTGTGTGTGTGTGTGTGTGTGTGTGTGTGTGGTGTAGTTCCAAGCAGTTGAAGTCCACTCAATTCTTATAGCTATATTTTTCTACATAGGGAGAAATACTGTGATTTTTTTTTTTTGCTAAAAAGGAAACTCTCAGACCTGTAATTTGTCAAGTTCCAATACTAGGGGACAGCAGACCCGGATTCAAATCTGGGTCTATCCTAACTCCAAAACACTTGTTCTCCTAGTTGCACACTTTAGTATCCAAGCTCTTTGGTTTATTGGCCAGCCAATGTTCAAAAGTTTCTGACCCAAAGTTAATTAATGAAAGCCCCAGAATTAATTAGTGAGAACATCTAGCCAACGGGAAGAATAGCATCTGTTCCTTCATTTCCCTAACCTAGTTCCTTACCTCACAGAAAGCAGACATCTAGTATGTTTGCTGATAGCTATGAAGTCATATCAAGAATTTCAGTGCTGCTGTGACATTCTACCCCAGGTTGGAGTTTGAGTGTCTTCCTGGCCTGCCACCAGGCCTAGCCATTGTTGCTAATTTTTTTTTCCTTTGGCCTACCCAACTCTCCAGGCCATCAGAACTTTAGAAACAATAAGAACATCTCAAAGAAACTTTTTTTTTCCTAATGTAAAACTCAACCAAGAGAATGACTTTTGCATCATAGTTGGTTTGCTGTTGGTCTTTGCTTTGAATGAGAATCAATTTTATCCTCCAACTTCGCTTTTCTTCTTGCCTTGTTGGCAATGATTACAGAGCTAAGAACAAAACATTTGGAAGCAAATGCCACAGTAGCCTTTCACCTGAGACACAGTCTGTATTTCCTTAGACTCTAATTCAGTGCCTAAACTCAAATGCCTCTTTCACATCTGGAAAGTATTTTTTATTTGTATGCAAATACTATTTATTATAGTATTTATTTCTGTTTGTTGAATGCTCTTAATTGTTAGCGCTAAAGACACAAATATCTTTTCAACTTTTAAAGTAAATCCTCTTAGGAAACTTACCAAAGCCTGTTTCAAATGGTTATGCAGCTGAACCTATTTTAATTTCCATATGCAATGCACATGTGTATGTACAGCCATCCTAAAAATCAGTCCGCTTCAAATACTTTCTGGATCAATCCAAATGACAGTCATTTAATCTAGCGAATGTAATATATAAACACCAAGAATTAGAATCAGTTTCATAACCATAAAAAATATACAAACAAGAAACTAAAAAAAAAAAAAAAAAAAAAAGGAAAATTACATTTCAAGTTTCCAATTCCCAGGATAATAATCAGGGCTTCCAAATAATAGACAAGTTCCTTTTTTAAAAAGAACTCTTAAACTAGTAAACACAGTTGCTATTCAGTGATTTCAGGGTTTTGCAAATGTCACGTTCTTTCTAATTGACTCCCAGTCTCAGCAAACCCAATTGAAAGTTAATTGGGTTGGTATGTGGACTGTATCTCCACCCTTCCCCCCTCTATGTTTCTAGGAACGAACCTAGTACTAATAAAGCTTCCTTGTTCCCCATATGCAATCTGAATGTGGGAGTCTGCATTCATTACAATCAACGGGAATCAATCCTGCAGTCCCAGAGCACTTTATGACGGCAACTCTTGATTGTCTGAGATGTTGGGAGAGAGGCAGTACTGAGGGAACACATGACAAATGTCTACTTTCACCCCTTCATTTGCCACAGGGAATATGAGACAGTAAATAAAAATCTGTAGCTGTGGCTCAGTGACCGGAGCATCTCTTCTCGCAGACCTGCTTGGAATCACAGGGTGCCACCTTGTGTATAAGCTGACAATTTACTTCCCAGCTCCACCAAGGCTCCAGACAGACTCAACAGTAGTCTGCCCCAAATCGCTGCATCTTATTGACCAGGAAAGATGAGACAGACGAATTGAAGGAAACAAATTTGAAAATACACAACTCCAGAGAATCTACAACACTTTATTTTAAGTCTGGCAGCCCGTCTCATTTGTCTCCCCACCCCTGACCGGAAAACACACCCAGTGTCCCACATATGGAATAGATTGACTCAGGCTTTTAAGTGGGGGAGGGGTAGAAGTAATTAAAGCTCTTGTGATGGGCCTAATATTTCTGATTTGGACAATTAAATGTGTTCTAACCTGTGTGTGAGTGAGCTACTTAGATTTAATTTCAGAACTTTGAATTTTCTTAGAGGCATTAGGCTCTATTCAGCTGATGGATATGGTCCTATTTATTTTAATAAAGCGTGATACGGGTGTTTGGAAAAATGAATTTGAAACAAAGTGGGGAAAGCAAAGTCATGAATGGCAAAATAAGATATCTTTTAGTGCTACTACTTAAGGAAAAAAAAATCTCTGCCTTCAGTAGGCTCGTGTTAGGTAAGGCCTTTGTGTTATTTCCAATAAGGCGTTCAAATGAAGAGCCTGGGGCTTCGCAGGAGTCTGTTGTTGTTGGCTAGGTCTCCTGTAACAGGCTCATCTCAGCTGCTTTCCCTCTCTTTGCCTACTGGCTCATCTTTTTCTCAAGTACCCCAGAAAGGTAGCTGGGAAGGTATATTTAGTTATTCATAGGCTCCCTCTCCTCCCCCTTCCTGGTCTCCCTGACCAGAAACAGGCTCAGACCACTCGGCCCTCTGGGGTGAAAAGTCTTAGCTTTGAGGACTCCATTGCTCCGAAACCTGGTCTTGGCTATGCTAAATGCTTCTCCCCAACTCTTAGCTGATGTTTGGTTTGTTTGGTTTCTTGTTGTTGTCGTCTCCCACTAACGAAAAGCCGATGTTTAACATAAAAGCACACATTTGTGAGTAAAGTATGAACCCTGAGTTAAAGAAGATGGAGAACTGATTTAATGAGAGCCATGCCATGTTGAGCTTATTGTTGTTGTTCTAGAAGAAAACAGCTCATTTCCTATGGCATTTACTTACTGAATCCCACGCCGGATAGTGGAGAGGAAAGCAACTTTATAGCTCCAGATCAGAAGGCCATTTACTTACCTTTCGTCAGCCATTAGGGGTGACTTTGCTGGGAAAGAAGCAAACCGCTGAAAGAAAACCCTGATGGTTTACGTTTTTACTGGCATACCTAAGCCACTCGCCTTGTTTCTTCCTGAAAGCATTTCATGTGGCTTTTGAAGGTGGCTAACATATATGGCAGGTGGGATAGAACTCTAGATTCCTAGCATCATGAAATACATACGTCAGCTTCACAGTTCATGGTGCCCATTCTATACTAGGATTTACTCAGGATATTTGCTACTGCTCTCAATAGGAATGGCCAGAAGGAAACAGAAGAGTTAGATAGTACAATATTCATCTCAACAGTATCTTTACAATAGACATTACAGGGCCCCCTAGTGATGTTTCCTGCATTGACCATCTATATAAACTATGAGATTAAAATGAGCCTGGGTGTCTGGGGCTATGAGAACAAGCCCAGACAGGTTTGGGGGTAAATGGACACTGTAGCCCCCCAGGCAACCTGTTATGAAGAACACTTTTTTTCTCTACTGTCTCTGGATAAATTGGATAGAGCTGAAAATGGGGCTCTGTTCTTTTTGCCTGGAGTATTGCTCTTCTAAGTGACCAATTACATTCATGTCCCTCCAGTGACCATGCTACAGAGCATAACGTTAGCATTCTTTTGTGAAAAAAAAAAAAGAGTTTAACAAGTTCCAATGCTCCTCCTTTTTCAGTGGGCTAAGGGTTTGACCCTCCAGAGTCAAGAGACAATTTGACCTTGGATAATTGAGGTAGGTATTGCCATCTCATTGTTGGGTAGCATTGGGGGTTGGGGATGCAGAGAAAGTGTCCTTGTATTTGCTGGGTGTGATGGCTATTTCTGCTTGTCAACCTTGACTACATCTGGAATGAACTGCAATCCAAAAATGGAGGACACGCCTATGATCTATATCTTGAGGCTGGAAGTTACAGGCTTCTGACCCGGATCTTTACATGGAAATCTTGAGGGAGAGTGGCCATGAAAAGGTCAGGCCCAGGCAAGGTAGTACATGCCTTTAATGCCAGGAGACTGAGGCAAGCAGATCTCTGAGTCAAGGTCAGCCTGGAACAAAGTAAGTTCCAGATTCAGGCATGCTGGTACTCACCTTTAAACCGGGCCACGCCTTCTGCTGGAGGTCTACATGAGGACATTGGAAGAAGGAAGACTTACTGTTTTCCTGCTTGCACTTACTTACTGGCTCATCTCTTCGTACCTACCTCTTCAGGATCCCAGCCTTTACAGAAGACCGGCTGAAACGACTAGCCTCGTGGACTGAGCAACTGGTAGACTTTTGGACTTCCCATTCACAGCTGTCCACTGTTGGGTTAGTTGGACTACAGACTGCAAGTCATCACAATAAATTCATAGAGACGTTCCATAAGTTCTGTGACTTCTAAAGAACCCTGACTAATACTGAAGTTCATATCAGGATTGGTTCTAGAGGAGCAGAAGTATAAAGATGAATCTTTTAAAAATCTGGAATTGGCTTAATAATTCACTAATACCTTCAACTACAGAAACCTCTCCAGATACGTCCTCTCCCAGGAGCTATGGAAGGTCCACGGTGAAAACTATATTTCAAACTTAAAGAAGCAAATGCCTTTGATCATCTTGCTCCATCAGTTGTACCTACCAATGAATTAGGTGACCCAGTATATGAAAATTTCTACAGTTTGGGGGAAAAGAGGGAAAATGATTTTGCTGGCTTGTTGCTCTTAATATATATAGATAAATTGATAAAGGAAAAGAATGAGCTCTATGATAAAACTGAATGGCTCCAGAAGCTAATAAATAATCTATAGGTTTCTAAATGTGCCCTTGAAGAGAATCTTCTCTCCAGCAGCCATAGAGCTCGAGTTGCAGGAAATCAAACTGAAGCCCTCATTATAAGGTTGGCTGAATCACAGAGAAGATTCAAGTCTCAGCCTCAGAGGGTGTCAGCAGTTAAAGGAAGGGCATTAACTGGCAAAGAATGGGATCCTACACCTTGGGATGGGGATGTGTGGGAGGACCCTATTGAAGCTGAGAACTTTGAATCCTCAGATCCCCAAGGGTTTACATCACCTGAGGAAGTATTACCCTCAACCTCAACCCTTGAAATAATGCCTTTTTCACTTGAGGAAATTGATCCCTGAGAATCTGATAAACCAGCAGTCACTTTCTCTGAAGAAAATGCTGGGCAAGACAATATTGATGTTCCTCAAGCCCCACCAATAGTTTCTTCCAGACTCAAGGCAAAGCAGGCCCCTAGAGGGGAGGTAGAAAGCGGAGTCCAGGATGAAAGCGGAGTCCTTAGTACACGACAAAGGAGCTTAATGAGTTTGCTCATTCATTCAAGCAGAAGTCTGGGGAATATGTGTGGGAGTGGATTTTAAGGGTGTGGGATAANGGTGGAAGGAACATAAAACTAGATCAGGCTGAGTTTACTGATGTGGGCCCTCTGAGTGGAGACTCTAGGCTTACACAGTTTAAAAAAAAATGTCAGAAGTTTGAATGGTTAGATGAAATATTTATCAAAAGATGGCCTACTGAAAAGAAGTTAGAGAAGCCTGGTGTTCCTTGGCTTAGTGTTGATGAAGGGATTTTTAAGGCTCAGAGTGGATACAGTGTGTAAACCTAATCCTCCACAATGGGAAGGCCCAGAAGATATGCCCTTCACAAATCCTACAAGACACAAACTGGTAAGAGGGGCACCAGCACATTTGAAGAGTTTTGTTCTTGCCCTTTTCCTTGTACCAGATCTAAGATGCTGTTGCTAAATTGGGTGAATTGAATGGAATAGGTTTAACTGGGCCCCAAGGTAGCAAGGGCCAGATGGCAGCATTGAATGGCCAGAGACAAGGTGATGACAGTTATTATAATTGGTAGTGTAGACAAAACAATGCTTGTAATGACCTCCCTGTAATGGTCAGCACAGCAAAGGTGAGATTTATAATGGCATGACTTGTGTGGACCTTTGGTACTAGCTAATCAATCATGGTGTTTCCAGGTATGAAATAGATAAGAAGCCTATTGCATATCTGTTTGATCTGCATAAACAGAAAATTTCTCAAATAAATGAAAGAAGGGTTACATTAGATTGTGGCAAAAAGCAATCTCACCCAGTGAATCCATTTCCAGACTTGAGCCAGTTTGCAGACCCAGACCCCCTTGAATGAAAGGGTGGCCAGGTTCCCCTGAGGAAGGATCTTGATAAGACACCTAAAAGTTTTGCTGTTAGCCTTTCTCCAGTTCTTCCCCAGAGGGACCTATGGTCTTTTAAACGGGTAACTGTATACCCGTATGAGGAAAGGAAATAATCAGACTTTCCTGGGTCTATCAAAACTAGTTCTGGGGGAAAACAAAAACAAAAAAAAACCTAGTTCTGATTTGACACTGATCTGAGGATATCCCAAGAAACATTGTGCCTTTCCACTTAAAGTAGGGACTTATGGGGCCCAGGTGATTAATGGAATTTTTGGCTGATGTCTGACTCACAGTAGGTCCTGTAGGTCCCTGAGTACATCCTGTGGTCATTTCCCCAGCTCTAGAATGTATAGTTGGGATGAATATACTTAGAAGTTGTCAGAATTCTCACACTAGTTCCCTGACCCATAGAATGAGGCTATTATGGTTGGAAAGGCTAAATGAAAGCCTTTAGAATTGCCTGTGCCAAAGAAAATAGTGAATCAAAAACAGTATCGTATTCCTGGAGGAACTGCAGAAATTAGTGCCACTATCAAAGACTTGAAAGATGCAGGGTGCTGGGTCCCACCATATCTCCCTTTAACTCTCCTCTCTGGCCAGTGCAGAAGACAGATGGATCATGGAGAATGACAGTTGACTATTGAAAACTAAATCAGGTAGTAATTCCGATCACAGCTGTTGTACCAGATGTAGTTTCGTTACTTGAGCAAATTAATACATCTCCTGGTACCTGGTATGCAGCTATTGATCTGGCAAATACCTTCTCGGTACCTGTCCATAAGGACCACCAGAAGCAATTTGCTTTCAATTGGCAAGCCCAGCCGTGTACCTTCACAGTTTAGCCTCAATGATATTGTAACTCTCCTGTCCTCTGTTATAACTTAGAAGGGATCTTGATCATCCGTCTCTTCCAAAAAATATCTCATTGGTGCACTATATTGATGACATGCTGGTTGGATCAAGTGAACAGGAAGAAGCAACCACTTTGGACTCATAGGTAACACATAGGCTTATCAGAGGTTGTGGAATAAATCCAACCAAAATTCAAGGACCATCTACCTCAGTGAAATTCTTAAGACTCCAGTGGTGTGGAGCATGTAAGAATATTCCTTCTGAGGTGAAAGATAACTTATTGTCCCTGGCCCCTCCCACCACCAAGATTTGGATTCTGGAGACAGCATAGTGTTCACTTGGGTATGTTACTCAGGTCCATTTACAAAGTGACTTGGAAAGCTGCTAGTTTCATGTAGGCCCTAGAACAGGAGAAGGCTTTTCAACAGGTTCAGGCTGCTGTGCAGGCTGCTCTACCACTTGGACCATATGATCCAGCAGACCTGATGGTACTTGAGGTGTCGCTGGCAGATAGGGATGCTTTTTGGAGCCTCTGGCAGGTCCCAGTAGGTAAATCACAGAAGAGACCTTTGGGATTTTGGAGTAAAACTCTACCATCATCTGCAGACACTTATTCTCCCTTTAACAAACAGCTCTTGGTGACCAGTCAGCTAATGGGCCTTAGTGGATGGAAACTGCACTTGATCTTAGCCAAAAGGCCGAGAAGCGATAGTGGATGGAAACTGATATAGGACATTTGCCAATAGGACACCAATTATCATTTGACCTGAACTGCCCATCATGAGCTGTGTGTTATCGGACTTAGCAAGTCATAAAGAAGGATGTGCACAGCAGCAGTCTATTATCAAATGGAAGTGGTATATACATGATAGGGCCAGAGCAGATCCTGAAGACACAAGCAAGTTACATGAAGAAGTTGCTCAAATNCCTATGGTTTCTACTCCTGTTACAATGCCATCTGCTGCCAAGCATGCGCCTATAGCCTCATGGGGTGTTCCCTATGATCAGCTGACCGAAGAGGAGAAGACTAGGGCCTCGTTTACTGATGGCTCTGCACGTTATATAGTCACCACCCAGAAGTGGACAGCTGCAGCATTACAACCTTTCCGAGACAACCCTGAAAGACACATGTGAAGGAAAATCTTCACAGTGGGCAGCACTTCAGGCAGTACACATGGTATTACAGTTTGTTTGGAAGAAGAAATGGCCAGATGTATGATTATTCACTGACTCATGGNCTGTAGCCAATGGATTGGCTGGATGGTCAGGGACTTGGAAAGATCATGATTGGAAAATTAGTGAGGAATACATCTGGGGAAGAAGTATGTGGATAGATCTTTCCAGATGGGCAAAGGATGTGAAAATATTTGTATCCCATGTAAATGCTCATCTAACGGTGACTTCAGCTGAGAGGAAATTCAGTAATCAAGTGTATAAGATGACCCGTTCTGTGGACAGTCAGCCTCTTTCCCCAGCCATCCCTGTCATTGCTCAATGGGTACATGAACAAAGTGGCCATGGTGGCAGAGATGGGGGTTATGCTTAGCTTCAACAACACAGGCTTCCACTCACCAAGGCTGACCTGGCTAGAGCTGCTGCTGAAGACCAACAGCAGAGACCAACACCGAGCCCCAGATAAGTCTCGAGGTGGCCAGTCAGCAACCTGCAGAAGGTTAACTACATTGGACCACTTCCTCCATGGAATGAACAACGTTTTGTTCTTCCTGGAGTAGATACTTATTCTGGTTATGGATTTGCCTTTCCTGCAGGTGATGTTTCTGGCAAAACCACCATCCATGGTTTTACCGATTGCTTTATCCATCCCTATGGTATTCCATATAGTATTGCTGCTGACCAAGGAACTCATTTTACAGCCAGAGAAGTGTGACAGTTGGCCCATGATCATGGAAAAAATTAGTTCTGGATGAGAAAAAACCATGAAGGCTTGAGGAATTAGGATGGCAACCCATAGAGATGTAATTTACTGAGTTAAGGGTACAGACTATGTTTGAGGCCACCTTAGAGCACTGTCATACAATAGATTATGTGTTTTATTTTGTAGACTTTGGAAAATTAAGATATGTACATATGTTAATGCATCATACAATTGATACTTACTCAGTATTTCAATATGTTTTTGCCTTGAGTTCTAAAAAGACTGATTCTAATAGTGCACATTTATTAAAGATGATGCCTATCTTGGAAACACCTTTACAGATTGAAGCTGATGATACCCCAACATATGTATCCATTAGAACATGATATTTTAGACATAATGACATAGAAAATGTTACAGATATATCTTACAATCCTAAGGTCAATCAATTATGCAGAAAACTAACAGGACTTTAAAAGAAATACTCCTTGAACAGAGGGGGATATGGGATTTCTCAGAGATAGATAGATTAATTCTTTATTACCTTTAATATTTTAAATGTCAGCAAAATAGATAACACAACTGTTAAAATACACTGGATTTTAGAAAGGTTGATGAGTTAGATCAGCATAAATATGTGATAACTTTAGAATGGAAGGCAGGAAATATCTTGCATTGGGGAAGAAGTTTTGTCTTTGTTTCAATAGTAAAAGAAAAGTATGGATTCCATCAAAATTAATAAAGATTTGTTTAGGGGAGACCTCCTGAAGATCTAGGCTGTACCCATTGGAAGGAGTGGTGGCGGGGGAAACCAAGTAGAAGGAAAAAACAGGCAACATGAATGCAGATTCCTCTACATGAGAATAGTTCTGAAACTGGCTGAGACATGAATGTTTACAGCCAGAACTTTGGCTATGCATAGCCAATAGATTTTGTTGGCCACAACGTCCTCAGGACTTATCATGTCATCCTTTCAAATGGCATGGGTGGAAATTTATATTACATTTTGTCTATACAGTCCAAATGGACTTATAAAGTTTGATGCCTTCACCTACTCAAAGAACAGAGTATCATCTTTAGCTAAATTGTACACATTGCACATTCCATACATGTGTCAATGCAGAAATGTATGTATCAATGCAGAAATGTATATTACCTATGAAAGTTTATGTGCTTGCAGAATAAAGGGACCAGACACCAAAGAAGACAAGACAAATAGCCCAAGTGACTTTAGCCTCACAGACTGCCTCAATTGCTGTTGCCTTAGAAATTGGTATCCTGAAAAGCTTCTCTATGGACAACTAGATTATCCAGCACTAACTCTTCCGGACAGGATCAGTTAAGTCCTGCACTGTCCCATCATCACTCAGGGAACAAGCCCAAGCCCATGGTCTAGGCATTTATTCATAAATATATAAGCTTCTGGGTCGGTACCCAGGAACTGGGGTGTGGCTGGAAAAGCCCGAGGTTACAGAGATCATGCTCTTAGACTTGCGTTGCTTCAAAAGGACCCATAATGCATTGCAGTTGATTTAACTCATCTTACTGGAACAGAAAGCGACATTTAAAACTTTTTTCAAAGATTTATTTCTTTTATGGATGTTTTGCCTGCATTTATGTATGTGCACCACTCACATAAAAGGCATTGGATTCCCTGGAACTGGAGTTAGAGAATAGTTGTTAGCCACCACGTGGGTGCAATTGAACCCAGAACCTCTGTACAAGCAACAAGTGCTTTTAACTGCTGATTCATCTCCAGTCCCTAGACTCTGAGGAATAGCTAGCTATAAAGCTGGAATTATTTCCAAAATACTTCCTTAGTGGGAGAGTTCTCAGCTACATTTCCAGCACCATATCTGCCTGCATGCCCGCATGCTTCCTGCCATGATGATAATGGACTAAACCTTAGGAAAGGAAAGTAAACCCCAGTTAAATGCTTCTTCCGTTAAGAGTTGCCGTGGCAATGGTGTCTCTTCATAGTAATAAAACACTGCCTAAGACATCCCTCCAACTCCCAGCCAAAACAACCCCTTCTTTTCTTAATTGTTTCTTCTTACTTACATTGTTGCAGAAATGAGAGAAGTAATACAATGGCCATTTGAATTTTCAATGTTTTAATTTAAAACAGAGCAAAATGAAACATTCTTTCCCTGGACCCTCTTGCTTTAATACCTCCGTCTCTGTTCCTTTTTCCCTTCCTGTCAGCTAGCCAGGTGTAAGGATAACTATTCACACTCTCATGGCCGAAACCTGATGTCTAGGTGCTAGGCTCATAACCTAGCACTCAGGAAGATGAGGCAGGAGGAGTGCAAATTTGAGGCCAGCTTGTGCTGCATAGTAAGACCTCTTTCAATGGATGGAAGATAGATAGATAGATAGATAGATAGATAGATAGATAGATAGATAGATAGATAGATAGATAGATGGATGGATATCATGCCGAGAGGCAGGGAGGCTATGGAGATGGCTCACTCAATATAGTTCTTGCTATGCAAGCATGAGAACCCAGCACCTGGCAAAAATCCATGCACTATGGAACATGCCTGTAACCCCACAGCTGAGAAGGCAGAAACAGGGGGGAACCCTGGGTACCACAGACTAGCCATTTTAGCCAATTGGAATCTCCAGGATCAACGAGAGACTCTGTCTCAAAAAGCCAGGTAGAGAGAGCTAGAGAGATTTCTCAGTGGGTAAGAGCAGTGGGTTTCAGCAAACCCAGGGCTCAATTCACAGCAACATGACCGCTCACAACTGTCTGTAATTACAGTTTCAAAGGATCTGAGGCCTTCTCTGGCCTCCACATGCACCATATACACAAGTAGTGTACAAATATATATGCAGGCAAAACACCCGAAAAAAAGTAATAAGAAACTTTTTTTAAAAATAAGGTAGAAAACAATACAAGAAGACACTTAATATCACTTTCTGGCCTCCACATATTCATGCACCTGTGTGTGCACATACCCCTCACACATACAAGGATATACACACACATAATATATAATATATTACATTTTATATTATATAATATATAATAATTTAAAGACACTAAATATTCATGACCCAGCCAAAGATATGACCTTAAATTTTTCAAATAAGAAAGTTATATCTTTATTTATTTATTTATTTATTTGGTTTTTTTGAAACAGGGTTTCTCTGTGTAGCCCTGGCTGTCCTGGAACTCACTTTGTAGACCAGGCTGGCCTTGAACTCAGAAATCCGCCTGCCTCTGCCTCCCGAGTGCTGGGATTAAAGGTGTGCACCACCATGCCCGACTATTTTATTTTATTTTATTTTATTTTTTGGAGATAGGGTTTCTCTGTGTAGTCCTGGCTGTCCTAGACTTATTTTATAGACATGGCTGGCCTCAAACTCCCAATTACTGGGAAGAAAGGCATGTGCCATCACACCTGGCCTGAAAATTATATTTTTATTAGAGAATATCATATATTTACCATAGATCCTTTTGTATCTAAATCTTGAATCAAATTCTAAAAGTGTTTCTCAAGTGTGTCATAACCCTTGTGGGGTCGAACAACCCTTTCACAGGGGTTGCCTAAGGCCACCAGAAAACATAGGTATTTATATTATGATTCGTAACAGTACAAAATTACAGTTATGATGTAGCAACAAAAATCATTTTATGGTCAGAGGTCACCACAACATGAGGAACTGGGTTAAAGCATCGCAGCATTAGGAAGGTGAGGACCACAGCTCTTGAAACACTGATTTGCCGAGAGTTTTAGTCCAGGTTGGAGAGTTGCACTTGTTTTTGCAGAGGAATTGGTTTGACTCCCAACACTGATATGGCAGTGTGCAAACCATCTGTAACTCTAGTCTCGAGATCAGACACCCTCTTCTGACCTTTGGTAGTATCAGGTATGCTTGCAGTATATATATATATATATATATATATATATATATATATATATATATATATATATATATACAGGCAAGACACTCTTACACTTAAAATAATAAAATCAATCTAAACAAAATTCCAAAAGTTTTCTTCCTTAACTATGGAAAGAATCATGTGAGGAAATCCTGTCCTTTCTACCTTCTTTCTGCACCTTTCGTCCCTCTCTCCTCCCCTTATTTACTGTGTGTGCCTTTGTGTGTGTATGCCTGTATGTGTGTGTGTGCCTGTGTATGTATCTAAGAGTGTGTGTCTGTGTGTATGTCTCTCTGTATGTGCCTGTTAGTGTGCGAGCCTGTGTCTGTGCCTATGTATATTTGTATATGTGTATATGTGTGCCTATATCTGTGTGTATGTGTGTGTATATGTGGGTATGTCTCTGTGTGTGTGCCTGTGTATGTATCTAAGTGTGTGTGTCTGTGTGTATGTATCTCTGTATGTGCCTGTTAGTGTGTGTGCCTGTGTCTGTGCCTATGTATATTCGTATGTGTGTATATGTGTGCCTGTACCTGTGTGTATGTATGTGTGTATATGTGTGTATGTCTCTGCGTGTGTGCCTGTGTGTGTATATATATATATGTATATATGTGTGTGTGTGTGTGTGTGAATATGTATGTGTGAATATGTATGTGTGTGCCTGTGTCTGTGTCTATGTATGTATCTATGTGTGTGTATGTCTCTTTGTATGTGCCTGTGTGTATGTGTCTATATATGTACATGTATGTGTGCCTGTGTGTATGTATGTATATATGCATGTGTGTACATACCTGTGTATATGCCTGTTTGTGTGTATGCCTGTGTGTGTATATGTGTATATCTGTGTGTGAGCCTGTATGTTTTTTATGCCTGTGTGTATTTGTGCCCGTATGTGTGTATGTCTCTGTGTGTGTGCCCATGCTTGTGCCACAGCACTGCAGATATGGAGATCAAAGGACAACCTGTAGGACCTGGCTCTTTCCTCTTACTGCACAGGGATCCCGAGACACAACTCAGGTTGTCAGTCTTGGCAGAAGGCACCTGTACCTGCTGGGCCATCTCGCAGCCCCTTCTTCCTTCTTTTCTTCTTTTTCCTCCCATCTTTTACAAAGCAAACATTTTTATCACCTTTTTATGTATTTATTTTGTGTGTATGCATGTGCACTTGTGTGGGGATCAGCAGATATCTTGTGGCAATTGGCTCTATGTGGGTGTAGGAGGTTGAACTCAGGTCTTTGGGCGTGGCCATGGGCAGCTTCTGTTCAAAATCAGGGAGAGATGAGGCTTCCCTGAAGAGACCCATTATAGTTAATGGGCTGGCTTGTCTGTTCTTTGAGAAATAGACTGCCATGTTCACAAGTGGCATAAAAGTGACGTTAGCAGAAGTCAGAAAGACATATCTCTACAACACACAGGGAGGACTTCTAGAAGAACCTATTAATGGCTTTTGAAAAGGTTTGTCTGATTGTTAGTTTATACATACCCCAATAAGTTCCCTTGCATACCCACCTTTCTTTAATGAGGAACCAGACATCTGAGGAAGTCAAGCCTTTCAGTAGATGCCTGGTTATCTATTGTTGTGTACGATTTTAAAAGGTTGTTTTCATTTGTTTTTTTTTTTTTTTTCAACAGTCTCACTATGTAGCTATGCTGACCAAGCTGGCCTCTAAATCACAGAGATCCACCTGCCTCTGTCTCCCAAGTGATGGTAGGATGTATTTATTTAGCGCTGCTCCCTCTCCCTCTCCCTCTCCCTCTCCCCCTCTCTCTCTCTGTGTATGTGTGTGTGTGTTCTGTGTCTATGTGAGTATGTATGCATCTATGTGCTCAAGGCCTTTAGAGTTACAGGAGTTCGAAGGATTCCAGACTTACTACACAGGCTCTGGTATGTAATGTCCAATCTTTGCAATGATGTGGCAGGCACTTAGGCAGTTAACTGAGCCATCTCTTTAGCCCCTTGGTTTTGGATTCTCATTTTCCTGTCATAAGGGTCCTGTCAAAGGGTAACCTTTACTTACAAGGTTTATGACTGTGAATGCCTTTCCAAACAGAGTTCCCAGGACACAGTGAGCTTTCCCAAGTCTCCATTGCAAAAGAGTCTCCTGTTGGATACACATATTGTGTAGTTATTAAATCTGTCCCAGGTCAGGTGTGGTGGGGGCACATGCCTATAACCCCAGTACTTGAGAGACAAAAGGATCAGGAGTTCAGGGGCAGCCGAGGACATGAGACCCAGACTCCAAAACAAACAAACAAAAATAAAACAACAAACTAAAAACAAAACAACAGGACCTAACTTACTGACCCTTTGACTTCTTTTTTTAAAATCAATGTTATTGATTGATTGATTGATTGTTCTAGTGCAGAGAATTAAAGAAGCGTCTCACATGTACTAGGCAAGCATTCTACCAGTGAGCTATAGCATTAGCCCCTACCACTTTGTCCCTTTTTATTTATCATTGCTATAAATAAATTCAAAGGAAATTTTGGGATAGAAGGCTGGTAGGCTTAGTTGGTTTTATCAATATTTCTGAATCCCAAGGGGTAAGAAAATTCCCCTAGCAAGAGTTTAGGAAGGAAAAAAAGAACAATAGCTATCCTGCCTGGCACTATGTTCTCTGACAAAATATTTGTTCTTTATTATTTTTATGAATTTATGAATAGCTCCAATGTTCTGCTTAAATAAGCTAGAGTCAAGCTTGATGTGTTTTGTTAATTTTAATGGAGCCATTAAGTTTGTACGTATTTCATTATTTTTAGAGCCACTTTGCTAATTACAAATGGTTTGTCATTACATGAGGTACAAGTGTAATTCAAGTACTTAGAATTGAAAATGTCAGCTTTATTTTCTTTCCCAAACCAAAGATTTCTTTCATTCTCTCAGAGGTGGTTTTTGTTGTCAATGGCACAACCAGTAGCCCAAAGCCAACATAATTACTGGCTTCCCATCTCCTCAGCTAGATGATCACTAAGAATAAATTCCTGGGGTGGTCATGCAGTTACACACAACAGAGTCGGTATCATAACAGGCCCAGCTTGGTACAGATAGAACATGATCACTTATCAAACAGGCATTGTCTAACATGACATGACAACCTCATCACTGTCCAGCGGGCCTTTTCAACATGGCTCCTAACCTAGCCCAGACTAGAATACCAGGCCGTGGTGAGCATCAAAAATGTAGTCCTAGCCGGGCGTGGTGGCACATGCCTTTAATCCCAGCACTTGGGAGGCAGAGGCAGGCGGATTTCTGAGTTCGAGGCCAGCCTGGTCTACAGAGTGAGTTCTAGG